>NC_139459.1:60467500-60587500 GCF_057233095.1 Heloderma suspectum
TGGAACACTGTGGGATGTGATGTGATGCTGGGGCTGTGAGCGAAAGGAAGGAGAAAACAGTGCAGACTGACTCCCTTCACCTTTCTTCTGGTGAAAGCATTCTGAGCAAAACTCTCTTCAGGGGATGCTACCAGCAGTGGAAGCAAGCTTTGGATCCAGCACCTGTTCTACAATCTCACACAGGACATTCACTTACAATGTAGCCTCTATGCACCCACACTGTGCCTTGGTCTTTCCAACCTATATAGGGAAAGCAAAGGGGAAGTATGATTTTAGGTGTCTTCTCTCCTTATACTGTCCTTCGCTGTTCTCTCATCTCATAGGTGAAGAGGATTGGGGTTGAAAGACCCCCCAACATGAGGGTAGGACATGGGGCCATTATTACCCCTGCTGTGGTGTTCTACTTGGTGGCAGCAAGGCCACCCACTGTCGGGCTGGTGAGAAGGATTTGTCGATTGCAGCACTTTACTTTTCTCCATAGGTAGGAATAATAACAACAACCATTTGCTCATACAAGAGAAAGTAATGGGGCACAATTGGACTGGTATTTACTGCCCTGGTGACCCCATCCATTAGGAATCAAGCCTGCTGCTACCTGCCTACCCCCATTAGTTTGTTTCTTGGACACACTGGAGTGTGGTGATATGTTGCGCACTGGCATATCTATCTATCTATCTATCTATCTATCTATCTATCTATCTATCTATCGCGCTAGAGGTTGTTTACACTAGTGCAACATAACATACATTAGCGGTAGTGTTGCATTGGATACTGCCCATAGAGGGGAATCTGCATTATGAACAGAAGCATTTCCTTCATGTCCATCAAATATGAACACACAATTTCAGTACCTACATTTACTCTTAGTTTAGATCAGCCTTCTCCAATTGGGTACCTTCTCCAGATGTGTTTGGATGCAGGTCCCATCACCCTCAGCCAGCATACTGGCTGTGCTGGCTGGGGATGAGGGCAGTTGTAGTCCAACACATCTGGAGGGCACCAGGTTGGGAAAGTCTGGTTTAGATAGACCTCTGTTTTGACACAACTGGGAGATGTAAGGTTTGATCCTTCAGCATTGGATGTATTGTACAACATTGGGCCCTTCGGTGTTTCAGATTGTATAGCTCTTCACAGATAATGACTGCAATCCAGCAGCTGAGTACTATGTGCACAGCTGTGGCTTTCCCACTGTCAGCTAGCCTTCCACCTCCAACAGCGGACCTGGTTAGACCTATACTTCTCTGGCTGGAGGGCACTGGTGTCAGGCAGATGAATACAGAGAAGTGCCGGTCTAAGAGATTCTGATCAAGAGTAATAGTCCAAATATCATGTCCTAGTTATGTAGATAGATGAGCAGATGTTGATGGAATGAATCCCGAAGCATGTTCTGCTTCCATGTAAACAAATGGTTAATGCAGCTCCATAGCGGAGGAGTTCCCATTTTGTCGAAGGGCATACTTTTCAACACATAGGGAAAAAATGTGAGTCAACTGATGCCCAAAAGGTTTGTCTCAGAGTGCTTTGATCAGTTTGCACCATTTAATAATCCAAACACTTTTGCTCTGTCATTTAGCAGACAACTTAATCAGCTGGGCTGTGATTTCCAGCTAGGCAGCCAGATGAGACTCCCATGCTCTTGAGGGCTTCCGCGTTAAAGCACTTGCTGTACTAATTGAACATTTTAACTGATAACCAAAACCACTTGTGCGCCATTTTAAAAAGAATGAGTTACATATTTTTTTTAAGCTGCAAATGTACAGCTGTGATGAAGGGGGGAACTGTATAATTTTCACTTGCAAATTTATGGATTCATGCAGTAACATCATTGAGGCTGGCGGATGATCTGATCTGCTGGCTCAGTTCCTATTCAGTCTGTCTTTTCATACCTTCCCACCATAGCTAGGATAAAAGCTGCTTCTTTAGAACTGGCATATTTTAGTCCTTGCAGAATCAAACTGCAACATACAGAAATAATTTTGCTAAATATTTTTTTATCTGTTTACAGCCTTAGAATGATAGCCTTTTTGTTTTTGAAAGAGTGACAAAAAATGCTCTTGTTCTCCCAGTATCTACTGCCCCTATCATGTAGAACAGGGGTAGGTAAGCTGGTCTCCTCCACATGTTTGGGACTACAACTCCCAGAAGCCTCAGCCAGCATGAGCAATGATCAGGGATTCTGGGAATTCTAGTCCATAACATCTGAAAGGTACTAGGTTGCCAACCCCTGAGGTACAACATAGAACTATTTTACCACTAGGCTGGTGACTGGTGGGAGTTATTTGGAACTCAGTAAAAAAAAAATATTTATTTTAAAAGGATTGTTTCCACACTCCAAAACATTTTCTCCTTGAAATATCAGCTATTGCAGCAGCTTCTGTTGTTAATTAGGGGGTTTACTTTATAATAATACGAGCTGAAAATCATTTTCGTGCTATGAAATGTTCTAATTCAATGCCAGCTTTTGAGTTGCATGTGTTCACATCCAATTAGTAAAAATGAATTTGGCAAATACGACATGCAAGTCAATGCAGTATGAGATTTGAGGCTGCTGCGGAACATCAGGCAGTATAGCCTGACTACACCATTTTCGCACACCCTTTTTAAAAGGCTGCCTGGTAGAGAAAAGTGCAGTTTCCTCATTCTGTCTTGCTAGGGTCAAATAGTGCACATGAGCATATTTTTATTAGCATCAGTGGAGCTATGCTGATTCACACCAGCCAAAGAACCATCTCCATAATTAAATGTTTTGGTCAGAGAACAATCACAAGAATTTAGGGACATATTAAGATGGCAGTGTGGGCTAGTAGCTGAATACTTTGCTTGGGGATGGAACAGGTCCTCTCTTGTTTGGTTCAGGTATGGCCTTGTTGGGCTATGTCCCCCCCACACACACATGCACACACACACACACACACACACACACAAGTCCACACTGCTTGCCTTGGTTGTGCCAGGGGGCAGCATCATCTGATGAACGAGAAGAATGCAGCAGTGGCCAGGGGACATTCCTTTTGGGGATCCTTCTTGGCAGTTCTTCAGGGGATGAAGATCCCAAATAGGAGAGGCAATAGGACCTTTGCAAGTGTCACAACTCCCTTGGGCCCCTCTTTCCTTAAGCACTCACACACACACAGAATTAGAGGCTTCAGTCTCACGCCTTTAATTCATTATTTACAGGTTCATTACAGATGCAATCCTCGAAGACACTCTGGCTGCAAAGGAATGCCTCCAGGGGATTCAAATGGGATCACCAAAAGTTGCCTGCAGTTTGAAAGGGAGGCTATCTGGTTAGGCCAACTTAGGGAGGGAGGTCCCGCCCCTTTCACGATGCTTCCTCGTGTAGCCTCTCACGCATCGCTAACCGGTTCAACCATCTGAGCTCCACCCCTGACGTTTCCCTCTTAGCTCTGCACTGTTGCCTTGCGTCTCTTAGGTCACAGTCCTCAAGCCCCTCCTCCTCCTGCTCACTGCTTCTCATAGAGGTGGGTAAGGAGGAAGCTTCATGCCCGGCCATCTGGGAGTTGGTAACCTGAGAAGCACGCCTACCCATATCTGAACTGGCTTGTGAAAACGCTTCCCCAGTTCTGGCTGCTCCTCTTCTGAATCTGAGCTGCTAACTATCTCCCTGAGTTCAGAATCAATCCTGACAGCAAGTGGTCAGTTTGCACACAATAATGCCCTAGGGAATTGCTTCTGCCCCCACGCACTAGTGGCTTTTCACCTTTTTGACAGTTATGTGCCAAAGTTTTAAATACTAGTTTGGCCTTTAGCTTGTGTCTTGCTTCCAGGGTCCAGGAGCAAATGTATTAGCCAATCGAAGAAAATGTATGCAATTTATGTGGATGATTTGTTGCATGTTTGGTTAGCAATGTATGGCTGTGAGAGCTGGACTATAAGGAAGGCTGAGCGCCGAAGAATCGATGCTTTCAAACTGTGGTGCTGGAGAAGACTCTTACAAGTCCCCTGGACTGCAAGGAGGTCAAATCAGTCAATCCTAAAGGAAATCAACCCTGACTGCTCATTGGAAGGACAGATACTCAAGCTGAAGCTCAAATATTTTGGCCACCTAATGCGAAGAGAAAAGTCACTAGAAAATACCCTGATGCTGGGAAAGATTGAAGGCAAAAGGAGAAGGGGACGGCAGAGGATGAGATGGCTAGATAGCATCACCGATGCAATGAATATGGACTTGAGCACACTCTGGGAGAGAGCACAGGACAGGAAGGCCTGGCGTGCTATGGTCCATGGGGTCACGAAGAGTCGGACACGACTGAATGACTGAACAACAACAACAACAACAGCTACATGTTTGGTTCTGCTCAGATGGTGTCAATTTCCTATGAAGAATGTTGAATTTGAAGTGGGCAGAACATAACCATTAGTCATGACATTTTGATTCTAATTTAATCTGGATTATTGGATAGGACATGTACAGACTACACTTGGTAGAAGAAGCCTGTTTCCATGTGCGTTTGTGTCTGAGATAGTGCACCGCATGTGCTAGTGCTCTTTTAGGTTGTGGAAATATTTGAAAGTATTTACCTGCAGTAAAAAAAAAAAAAAAGTTTTGTCTTATTCTTGGTTGTTCTGGGTCACAAACCTTGAGCCCATGGCATTATCTTTCAGTGGATGTTGGTCCGATGTTATTGTTGTTTGCAGGGGAGGGGGTTTAAAGCTATACCACCTCTCTTCTTCATTCTTGCCAAGGGCCTCCATTAATTTTGTATTTTCCACACTGTCATTTTCTACAGGCAGCTACCTATATACAAGGTATACTCTATTAAAAGGTTACTATGGGTCCCTTCACTGATGGATATAAATGCATATTCTGATGGACCGAGCAGCCTAATTAGGAATTAAGCAAGCTTTTTAAAATGGTTTTGAACTCAAATTATGCTGACAACCTGGGGTGGGGGGAGCTCTTTTTCTAATAGTTCTGTTAGACATTGAAGAGCAGCACTCTAAGCCTTGACACATTGTTCTGCCTTTGACTCAACAGCAAAGCATGGCTCAAGGGAATCATTTTGAACCAAAGTACCAGCTTGTGACAGGTGAACTACTACAGTTCTTCAGGGTTTTTTTTTTTTTTAACTATAAGGCAAGTATTCTTTTTGAGACTTTTCTAACACAAGTTATCCTGCTCTCTTTTCCAAAATCTATATTGGCATCTCAGGATTTTCATAAAGTAATAGCGAAGGTGACAACCTTACACGACTGTCATTTTTCCTCCACAGTGCCAGATACCAATTAAACGGCATAATTATAGAGAGAGAGAGTTATATGATGAATATAACTAATCAGTTAAGTGGGGGTGGGGGGAGATGATGGAACAGGAACTGAGGTGGACAGTTTCCAAAATAGCAACACATTCTGGGTGACCTTTCTTCAGCAATCCTATGCGCGGTGTTGGTATTTTGATGTGGAGACTAAAAAGCACCAACCACAAGAAAAGATTTTCAGTGTTGGTGAAGTTAAAGCATGTCAGCTGCATTTCCATCTGTGTTTACTGTCTCACATGCAAGGACCGATAGATTGAATTCATATCTGAAACAAGACAAGATTTTCCACCTGACCTCATTATGTGTTTCTCAGGAGTGTATGCCTGGCTTTCCCTGCCTGAATTAAAATGCGTGTGGAGAAAAGTGAGCACAAAGCAGCTGCATGCAGCACCGCCTTTCATGAACATTCTTAATAAGAGGAAGATATTTATTGTTTTTGCCCGAGCCATGTCTTAAGTCTACAAGTCATTAACACGCTCTGGATCCCTTAGTTAAAGCAACCCTTGGAAGTGAAAGTGTGAGCTAATGAGGGGCTTTATGCATTGTAACATGGCTGACAGCAAAGATGAAGTAGCATTACAGTATATCAGAGAGATTTATACTGAGCTTTCTCTTTTTTTAATGGAAAGATTTTTGGAAACAGCCATCATCTTATAAATAATTAAGATGACAAAATTATCATTGTTATAACACAGGCAGTACGGTTCCTATCAGCATCTGTGGCATATTATTATATATGGATGGATATATTTCTTTTGCTGGGGCTTGCAAAGCATCTCTTATAATTCTCATAAGGTTGCCCTTTGCCCAGTGGCTTATTCAGTAGTAAAGGAACAAGAAGCACAGGCTGAGTCACTGGGCATAGTCTTTTCCCAATTGTCAGAAGAATGTCAAATTGGAATTCAGATAAGTAAGTTTGAATTTGACAGTATATATTTTAATACAGGGTGGGAAAATGATCTCTTCCTATATTATCAGCTATGGCTTGTGTTTATGTTTTGAGTAAGATCTACAAATAGTAGCACTGTGCTGATGTGTTACCCCCTGGCAGCCAGACCCCAGCAGACTCGATCCATACCTCTGCGCTCTACATGGGGTTACCCTTGAAGACGGTTCGGAAGCTGCAGCTGGTACAGAATGCGGCGGCTCGCCTGATTAAAGGCAGCTGCCGGCGAGATCACATCACTCCAGTGCTGAACGAGTTGCACTGGTTACCAGTTGTTTCCTGGCCAAATTCAAGGTGTTGGTTTTGACCTTTAAAACCCTATATGGTTCCGGCCCAGCCTATCTTAAGGAGCGCCTCCAGCAACACCAGACAGGCCGCTTAACAAGATCAGCCTCGGATGGCCTTCTCTCTGTCCCATCAGCCAGGACAGCTAGACTGGTGGGGACGAGGGAGAGGGCCTTTTCTGTGGTGGCCCCCACTCTGTGGAACTCCCTCCCTAGGGAACCCCGTCATGCCCCCTCTTTAATGAGCTTCCATCGTGCATTAAAAACGTGGTTGTTCAGGCAGGCATTTGAGGTGGGTTAGGGTATTTTAAAAAAAAATTATGGTAGAATTTTATTGTTTTAAATTGTTTTATGGTGTGTTGTACATCGCCCAGAGTGGCTGGGTGACCAGCCAGATGGGCGATTAATAAATTTAATAAATAAATAAATAAATAAATAATACCTGGGATTAGAAGGCTGCGACTGTACCATGGCCATAGCTCAGTGGTAGAGCACATGCTTTGCATATAGAAGGTCCCAGGTTCAAAACCCGGCATCTCCAGGTAGGACTAGAATGCCTGAAACCCTGGAAAGCCACTGCAGGTCAATGTCTAAAATACTAGGCTAGAAAGACAATGGTCTAACTCTAGGGATGTACGGATTTTATAAAATCTGTTCCATCTGCGTTTCGGAGATTGTCCAGTGCCTTTCATTCCATCATCCGCTCATTGATGGAATAAGATTTTTTCCAATTTGCCAAATTTGTGAAAATTCACACTTGTGAAAATATGGAAATTCTACCACCCCCTTTCATTGACATCCTTATATGACTCAGTATAAGGCAGCTTCCTATGTTCCTAATTTTTATTGCTATCGCAACTGGCGGAAACAACAACAACAACAATAATAGAAACTGTGTTAGTCATGATAATCTATATCCCAGTCTTCTACTGAATGTACCCAGAGCAGTGTACAGTATAGCCATAAAACCATGCAGTATAATCATAAAATACAACAAACCATTTCTAAACAACAACAACATAGAACATGACCAATGCTTTAAGAAACAACAGCATCAAGGCTGAGATGCATTACACATTAAACTGGTAGCAATAACTCTAAATGTTACACATTAAAAGTCCATTGAAATAAGTGTGTCTTTGCTCTCTGGAAGAAAAGATACAAAGAGGTTGTCTAATGGATTTTGATTGGGAGAGCATTGCAGAATCTCAACACTACCACATAGAAGCTCCTGTCTCTCATGTTCACTGACAAATGTCCTGAGATGGCACTGGGAGCAAGGCCTCTGAAATGGATCTTAATTCCTGAGCAGGCTTATATGAGAGCCAGTGGCCCCTAAAGTAACCTGATCCTAAACCATTTAGGGCACAATCCTATGGACTGCACCCACGCTCCTTGGAAGACCCCGAACTCAGAAGCTTCTGAGATTCTTATGACGTGCTTGGCTGAAGAAGACAGCAAGGCAGAAGGAGCGGCTGCGGTGATCTTTGCCTCCCTGCCCTCTGTTCTATGCTTTTTTCACTAGACAGGCTTCTCTCCATGCCAGGTGCAAGGGTGTGAGAGAGAGGGGTCAGGTCTCTGACTCCCCCTTCCAAGATCAGAGCACTGTCTCTGAGACCTCAAAGAGGGTAATCCAAGACATCCTATGGTCCCTGGGGGGCTCTCCCAGGAACCATAAGATTGCTTTCTTAGAGCTTTCAAGGAAAGAAGCAACACTGCGAATTGAGCCTGGAAGCAAATAAGAAGCCAATGGAGATTTTCACAGTTTGACTCAGGGTCATGGGTGCTTACACTGAAGTAAATAATCCAACGTTTAGTTTAGCTTACAGAGTTGGAGTTCTGTGCTCCACATTTCAAGTGTCAGACAAAACTCTACTTGCTGCATTTTGGAACGTTTGACGTTTCCAGGCAGTGCTGGCTAAGAGTTGCTCTAAGCACTCTCACCGGTCTCAGCCACTTTGCCTTCTATTTGCATAACCATTGGGCCATAGAATTGCCTGACCCCAGGTATGCCTGGAGTTTGCCTGGATAATTGAGGAGATCAGGTAGGATGGGGGGAGGGATGAAAAGTGCAGCAGATGGATGGTGTAACAGAGTTGCAGATCACTTACTGCTGGGCACATTGGGTGCACTTAAAGATTCTCTGGATTGGATCCACTATTTTTGATCATGTGAAGTGTTATTAAATGTTATTAAGTATGGGGGATGAAGTGCCACTGAAATGACTGAGACTTAAGAGAGCTAGACTGAAAATACATTGCTAACACAGATGGCAGCTCATGCAATGCATTCATTTCTTGGAAAATGTGTATCCCATAGATTAGACATCCCAACAATAGATTCTGATCAATGGGATCCTACGCAACTCTTGTCTACTCAGAAGTAAGTCTTATTGAGTTCAATCAGATGTACTGCCAGGCAAGGCTGTATTCTCCCATTTAGGCCTGCCTGTGTTTTAAGATCTTTGGGGGAGGTCTCTCAGTGCTTCTAGCATCAGAGGCACGTTTGATAGGGATGTGACTGTGAGAGAGGGCCTTCTCAGTGGCCTCTCACAGGCTCTGGAACTCCCTGCTGAGGGAAGCCCCCTCTAGATGGTCCTTCTGCTGTCAGGAAGAAATGTTTTTATTCAGGCAGGCCTTTGGCATATAAACTGGCTTGTTTCAGGGGGTTTTAATTGGTCACAGCTGTTTATTGCTTTGATGGTTGTGTTTTTAACTGTGGTTTTAATTTATTTGTTTTTATGTTATGTTTTAATTTAATCTGTATTTTATTGTTAGCCACCTTGAGCACCACTTTTTGGTTGAAAGGCAGGATATATGTAAATTAATTAAAGAAAAGAAGGAGAGAGAGAGAGAGAGAGACAGAGACAGAGACAGAGAGAAAGGAAGGAAGGGTTTTAGCCTAAGGGAGCTGACAAATATAAAGACACATCATATAACAAACATGTTAAAACCAATACGCAAAGACAACAGAAAACAAAAACAGTTCAGCAAAGCCAGAAAAGCCATAACTACCAACACCTGACAATCACAGACCAAAGGTCTTCTTAAATAAGGTTTTTACTACCCTTCAAAAATTCCTCAAAGAGCAAGCAAGACAAATCCTCCAGGCTTCCAGACAATGGGAGGCACCATAGTGAAAGACAGTTCTCACTTCAGCTTGGATGAAAAGGAAACCATGAGTACAGCTTCTTCAAGAGCTCAAAGTATGATGGGGTAAATATTAGATCAGGTACTCCTTCAGGTATCTTCTTGGCCTCTGATCATTTAGGGTTTAAAGGTGAAGACTTTGGGCAAAAACAGACATTACTTTAAAATCCATATCTAGCAGCTACATCTTTTTTTCACTTTTATTCTAGAGTAGGTGCCTATAGCAGGGGGTAATGTTCAAAGCCCCCTAATCCCCATGCTAGGGTCCCAATCCAGATTGCCACCCAGCTCAGGTACATTTCATTCATTTCATTTCATTTCATCTCATTTCATTTATTTCCTTTCTATACTGCCCAAAGCCAAAGCTCTCTGGGTGGTGTTCAGAAATTAAAAACCTTAAAAATATAGTAATTCTACATAACAAAAAAGCATATTACATACAGACAGCACACACACACACATCCAGACAATTTTAACAATCAACAATAAATCCCATGACCTGATTACAAATCCTTAACATATGCTGCCAAATGGCTGAGAGTACAGGAAGCTCTTAACCTGGCACTGAAAAGATAACTATGTTGGCGCCAGGCAGACCTCACTGGGGTGTTCATTCCATAATTGGGCAGCCACCACCAAGAAAGCCCTCTCCCTTGTTGCCACCCTCCAAGCCTCCCTCAGAGGAGGCACCCCGAGGAGTGTCTTAGATGATGAGAGTAGTGTATGGGAAGGTTCAGATCCATTGCCATCTATGCTGTTGCCTCCTTGGAATATCTAACAATATTATATTTGACCACATAATAGGTGGCAAACTGGCGATAATAGGTGGTCATTTCACCAATCACTTAACAATATCTGATCAGTCAATTGATGATCAAACCAGCCCTGCCCTCACCCCCACCCCCACCCCCACCCCCACCCACCTAAAAGGGTGTGTGTGATTACCGTCACCTCACTGTGCCAATCCACAAGGAATCTGGGCTTGCAAATGTGCTGAACACACTTTCAGATGCCATTGTATCAAGTTCTTTGTTCACAAAACTGAGTTTCACAAGGTCTACAACTAGGCTGGACAACAACATGCAGGCTGCATGCACACATCCCTGGAAATTCTTTGTAGCCCCCACCACCCCCAACTCACTGCTGCTACCAAATTGCTGCACACACCTTGTTTTAATGCTAATTCATACTCTCCTGGGACTTCCAGGAGTCTAATTAACAAGGCGTACACTCCCAGCAAGCCTTGCTTTAAAGGGGAAAAGTGAGTTCTCTGCCACTACTGAATTGCTACTGAATTACAGTGGCAATTCAGTGGCAGCAATTTCAGCAGCAGTGGGGGTCCCACACCCACAGTGGCTTCTGAAGGTGGGAAATTGGGCCCTGGGCTCTCCAAAGTTGCCCACCCTTTGTCCACACCATAAGGATATTGTGAAAATTTCACCATGTGGTAGAAACAGCTTGTGTGAATCCACTCTCTTTGAACAGCATTTATTAAGCTTATGCTGAATATTCTCCAGTTGTCAGGACAAAAATAGTGATGGAGTAAAGAAATATTATCCTAATACAATCTGATTAAGAGAATAGTTACCTTTTTAATGAAAAAAAACCCTGTTTGGCACCATTCTTTTCCATATCTATTGTTGCTTCTGCACCATTTTTTGCTCTGGTTACTCCTTTTTTTTAATCTTTCCTGAATTAGCCATATAAATGATCCCAGAGAATCAGTTATTGCATTGTGAATGGAACAACATTGCCACACCATTCAGCCAATCTGATTGGTCTATGTATTATGTCACTGGGCAGAGTGGTAGTGGTGGTGGGGAATGAGGATAACTGATTTCTGAGTTAGACCATACTCCTTAGATTTAGACCATGGGTAATCCCAGTCAATCAGAACTGATGCAGTAAATGGGGTGACAGCAATGCAGCCAATCATATTTGTCTACAAGATGGCATCATTGACGGAAAATGAAGCCAAGTGAAAAAGAATTGTTTTTTCATTTTATTTATTAAATTTCTTAATTGCCCATCTGGCCCGTCACCCAGCCACTCTGGGCGATGTACAGCAGCACAATTTAAAACAGTAAAATTACACATTAAACATTATTTAAAAATACCCTAACCCACCCCAAATGCCTGCCTGAATAACCAAGTTTTCAGTGTGTGGCGGAAGCTCATTAAAGAGGGGGCATGGCGGAGTTCCCTAGGGAGGGAGTTCCACAGAGTGGGGGCCACCACAGAGAAAGCCCTCTGTGAAAGAAAGAGAAGGAAATGTAAACACACAGGCATTATTTACTTATTTTTGCAACCAATGCTGAAATAAACATATCTAAAAAGAAGAGCATTTGGCACTGCCAAAAAAGGTTCCCCCCAATAGTTTGGTTCTGTTCTAGTACTGATTCCATTCATAGTTCCTGTAGAAGGGATGCTAGTGACAGAGCTGTGAGCCAGCCAGAATGGATAATGTTTCTGGTGTTGTGGAATATTCCTAACTTTGGCATTGTTGTGATGTTGTATTGACACTCAGAGCTACACCAGCTAGTGTCCTTGCTGCAGGGTTGGAGACCGATCCCTTCCTGTTTCCATTAGCATAGAACAGGTGAAATTAGTTCCATCAGAAGTGTATTAGTGTTCCACTTGAGGTAGTGCAGTACAGCAAAACAATGTTGTGCTGGGAGTGAATGCTTATCAAGAGAAAGTTTACTTTCAGCATTAAGAATTAATTTAGCCGAATTGGTGCGGTGGAAGTGGTAAACACAATCCCCCTCACCGTTGTTTGTCAGGGTGTATTATATCACCCTGGATTGCTTTGTCAATAATCTGCCTGGCCTGCAAGCTAAAAATCTAAGATTGCCAGGATGAGTGACAGGCTGGAGATAGCTGATAATTCTAAGGAATTGGAGGTGTAAAATCTTTAAGGACCATGTCTACAGTATAAATGCCAGGGTATCTCCACATCACTCTGTACTTACAAAGGCAACAGCATTGTTAATGGCAGCCTGTCTGTCCATCAAGTTTGCTACAGGAGGATTTATCCCTCTTTCACTCCTTATCTTCCATTGCTGTGTTTATTTCGAAACCAGCTGCAGAATAAATTGCCTCTTCTTGCCTGCACCTCCTATATGGAGCTCAATACTCTGGGAAGCCTAAGACCATTGTGTTTTTAAGGGGATGGTTTCCCCCCCCCCTTCTTCAGTAGACTAACTTCTAATTGCCTCTATGAAACACATAGACCTTTCTCTCCCCCTTCCCTTTTCAAGCTTCCAAATCGAGCATCTTCTGCTTAAAGTAAGATGAGCCAAAGTTGAAAATGCCTTATTTGCAATATTAGGAGGATCTGGGATGTCAAAGGGAAGAAAACACTTAATTTAGTTGGTAAATACAAGGGCCACATGAAAAATATAGGCATATCAGCAAAATGCATTCACTGGGGTTCCTTGTTTATTGTCCCCATGACTTCTACATGAAATAAGTTCAGCTTATGAGGGGGGTTTTTTTAAGCGGGTCTCCCCCTTCAGACACACGAACTGCCAGCAAGTCAAGCTGAGCTTGTTTTCGCTAATGTATCGCTGCCTGTAGAAAAGGCTCCGCAAGAAGAATTTAATTATTCTGTTGATGATGCAGAAGTCAGAAATGATTTTACTTCTGCCTCTCAGAGCTGTGTTTGGGCTTGGCACATGTTTAGAAGGGGTCCTGAGCTGTGTGACCTGGATTCCTTTATGAGAAGATGGCATTAAATGAATCATATAGTGAGAGAGACAATCATGCCTCAGACAATCTTTGTATCCAGATGAAAGCACTATTGGGACCACAGAGAATGACTGTGTGTGTGTGTGCATGCGTGCGTGTGCATGCCTTACTGCCTTTGCAAAGCTGTTCTTGGTGCAGATGTGCATACATGTGCATACATAATGAAAACATGAAACCACAAAGCTTCTGGAATGGACTGGAAGACCATTGAGACGTATGGTCTGCTTTTAGTTAGGATCTTGTGCTCATTGGTGTACATTATTAATCTCTTCCTCACCATCCACGGAGTTAAACGTACAAAATCAATCTCATTGATCACCTATATCTATGTTGTTGGGGTGTGGGGGGGAATTCTATTATCCAGGCAGTAGTGTAGGGTTGCCATGCGGTACACCCTGATACCCTCACAAGAGGTCAGGATTCATATAATAAAGTTGATGCTCTCTATTTATTTATCCCCTATGTATTTAAAAGATTCTGACCCACCTTTCAGGGTGCACTGCCCTCTCGAGATGGATTACTATATTACAAAAACATGAATAATTACTATTAGGGAGCAATCCTATGCACGTTTAGACAGAAAAAAGTCCTACAACTTCCTGCATTCCTCAGCCAGCAGTGCTGGCTGGGGAATGCTGGGAGATGTAGGATGTTTTTTCTGTCTAAACATACATAGGATTGCACCTTAAAACACACAGAGACATGAAGGGGCAGCCACTGGTCCATCTAACTCAGTACTGTCTACGTTGGATGGTAGTTGCTCTCCAGGGGTTCAGGCAGGGTTTCTCCCAGCCATGCCCGGAGATGTCAGAGATTGAATCTGGGACCTGGGGTGTGCAAAGAGCTCTACCACTGAGTTATAGTCCTTGCCTAAAAAAGAAAAGGAAGGAAGGAAGGAAGGAAGGAAGGAAGGAAGGAAGGGAGAATCCAGAGACTTTTGTCCACTTCCCATGGCCAAAGTGGGCTTCAAACCTACACTTGAGGAATTATTAGCACAATGCTCTGACCAGCTGAATGTATTTGGTCAGTACCCTGTTGTGTAAAACAATCTTGCTGATAAAATAGCATATCTTTGGGCAGGGATCATGAGCACCTTTGGGAGAAAAAAACATAATTAAACATCCAGACAGAGTTGTGGTAGAGACTCCAGACTCCTGCTCAGCCCCTGCCCCTGCTTGCCAGTCCCCAGACCACTCTTGAGTCCCTCCTATGCTCGGTGAACAGCCTGCACTCATGGCAGCGGCCTCGTCAAGCTCTGCAGGTACCATTTTTTAAAAGAAATAAAATGGCAATTGCAAAAATACACATGCTCTGTATATGCAAAAATGCGCATTTTTGCAAATGCGCATATCCTTATGTGTGACATGCATATTTTTGCAAAGGTGCATATTTGCATGTGTGCAAAAATGTGCATTTTTTAAAAATGTGAAATTTTTCACATACACAAATGCGTGCACTTGCAAAAATGAGCATTTTCACATAAGTGAATGTGTGCATTCACAAAAATGCGCATTTTCGTGCATACAAAAACATGCATATTTTTGCGATCCCCATTTTAGTTCACAAAAAATGGCAAGTGCAAAGCTTGACGAGGCCACCAGGGTGAGTGCGGGCCATTCGCCAAGCACAGGCAGGGAGAGAGCAGGGGCAGGGGCTCAGCGAGCGGGGCTCAGGGGTGTGGGCAAGGGCAGTTCCACCGGATTCCCTGACTGAATCGGGCACCCGCGCCATCCCTAAGTTGTGGTATGTTTGTACCATCTCTGTGAATTCCCCAGTCCAGCTTAAATTGGCTACAAAATATCCTTGGGTCTACTGTATATAAACACCTTTCCCCCATCCCTTTCCTAAGAGGGCTGCATCCAGGGGACAGTGAAAGATAAACAAACTCGGACCATCCAAAGGTAGCATTGTGGAGAGGTGCCCGGCATGGCATGACAGCCCTGTTGGGTAAATTAAGCCATGGTGGGCTGTTGTGATGTGTAAACAAGGTCTCTATGTGGTGTTTTCAGAGGGCTGGAGGGCTGTTGTGAAAAGGAAGGGGTGGGAAAATCCACTCCCACCAGTGCAGTTGATCCAGTGTAAATCTGGATCCAACCCTCTGCTACTATGACCTCTCAAAATCCTGGCCTAATCTTTTCTTCCTTGTTGCACCTTGTCTGTACACCCACCCACCCACCCCCACCTATGTTAAGGTGCATGCTACAAGGAGATGACACAGTCCTATTCTGTCCTTTTCATGTGTGGAATGGGGTGGAGGATTATTTTAACTCCTTTTCATCTATGTTAAAACTGATTCATTGAATTATTCAAAGGAAACAGCAAAAAAGGGGGTCATTCTTACATCACAGATGGAAAGATAATGGCCACTGGTATAAAGCTTCATTCTAAATCTTTTTATGTGAAATAAATTCAACCAGCTGAGTGAGTCGTCTTCTGTAAATTTTTGACTCCAGTACAGAGCAGCCATCATCAGTCTGGAAAAAGGGGAGCTACAAATGAGGTCATTTATGTGTAAGCTGAGATCTTGGGCAAGATGGATTTGAAGTGACACATCTTTGAGCAGGCTAGCTATTAACAAGATTGTTCTCTGTTGAGGACATTCAATAACCAGATTGTCTATAACAAGATTATCTTGTGTGAGAGATAAACCTTGCACTGGTTCCATGATGAAATAGTCCCGAGAAGTAATAAACTATATAGGCCAGAGTATGAACAAGTTAGTGTAAAAGACCAGGACAGAAGTGCATTCTGGCCTTCTAAAACAATGTTGCCAATTTTCTTGGCATCCCACTGCATTTACTGCTCAGACTTGTCTGAAATAAATGTTGTGCTCAACTGCAATCTTTTCCCCCTTTCCTCTGCCAGCATTTTGTCTTAGTGTGTGTTTGTTTGCTCGTATTCTATGTATGCAGCAAATTTTCAAGTTCATTTTGATATGAGCAAAGATTGAGGTCATGGAAGGTATTGAGGGCACACCAGTGAGGAAGCTACCAGGACCCTAGAATGGCAGCGGTGGGGGAGAGAATGATATACTTTACCAGGTCTTGGAGATTTGGGGGGAGGGACAGGGGAAGCAGGCCCAGACTGCAACCTCATTACCATGAGTAAAATCCCCTGAAGCTAAATTGTGGGATCATGCCTGAGGATATTTATGGAAACTTATTTCCTTGTCTCTGTGTAGCTATTGTACAGACCTTGTGAGATTTTCTGGAGCCAGTCAGAAGCAATGTTAGAGCAGAACAAGCATCATCCCAAAGAGTGAGTTGTTGGCCTCCTCAGGCCCTTTTCTGGGACAGCATACAGTTAAACTAGGACTTCTAGTGTGAGAGCTGTTTGTGCTTCCCTATGTGGCAGGTTCTCTCAAGAACTAGAGTTCCTTGTTCATAGGCAGGAGAGAATAACAGCTGGTGGAAAGGACAAAGCACCATAACTGGCATAGAGATGTTGATCCCAGGGACAGTGGGAGCCAGTGCTGGTGGTAGGATTTACAGGTCCAAAATACATGTGAGCAAATGTCTCCACACATGCACGCACACATGCATGCACACACACACACACACTGTATTTATTTGTTTCTTTGTTATATTTTTAATCTGTCTAATAACCAACGTTCAATGTCCAATAACAACAATTAAAGGACTAGAATACAAATGGGTAATACAAAATACAATACAGTATTTAATAGATGGAGGGCGCAATCCTATGGGGATAGTCAGCTGCGGCCGACTATCCAATGTGGGGGGGGCAGATGGAGGGGATCTTCTCCTCCACGCTCTGGCCATTCTGCATCTGCAGCTAGATGGCTGATTTCGGCTGTCTAGCCAGGGCTCATCAGAGGGGAGGGGGGCTGGACAGCACATAGGAAGCATTGTAATGGCACTTCCGCAGTCACTTCCCCGCCACCAGGGCTGAATCTACACATAGCAGTTATGCCATTATCATACCGTTAGCATAACTATTGGTACACATGACACCAATGGGCACCAATTGTTATAATAACGGTATGATAATGGTATAACTGCTATGTGTAGATTTAGCCCAGGAATGCCCCCTTTTCAGCCGTTCTGTGCAGCTCTTACAAGCATGGAACTGGGAATGAACCACGCCACCTACAATGAACCTACATAGGAATCAGGTTTCTAGGAACCAAGCTCAGAGCCCTGGCTCCGAGCTCGGTTCCCAGAAACCAAAACATCCTATGGACATCTAGACACTGTCTAGAGGCCATAGGATTGCACCCTAAAATACAACACCAAACAGACAACATAGGAATAGAGAAAACGGCCTTAAAAAACTAGAACTCTGGCTATAAAGACAAGTAATAGAAGAAGCTTCTAAAAATCTACTTCACTAGTATCCTACAAATCTTTCTCAGAATTTTCCTTCTGAAATATTGCATCAGAAAGGAATATTCAAGTCTACCTTTGGAAAAGAGTATGGATTATTCCCAGTATGGATTTTATTTATTTATTTATTTTGCAGACTGGCAGTGACTGTGATGGAAGCTGCTGAAAGGCATTTTAGCAAGCTAGCACTCTACTATGGCATTCTACCATGCGGCAAGAATGGTTAAGGGCGCAATCCTATACATGTTTAGACAGAAAGAAGTCCAACAACTCCCAGCTTCCCACACTGAGCATGGCTGGCTGGGGCATGCTGGGAGTTGTAGGGTTTTTTTCTGTCTAAACATGCATAGGATTGTGCCCTAAGCCACCTAATAATTTTGTGTATTGAGAATGAACATACAAGAGAAATTGACTTTGGGGAGATAATTCATAAAAGTGAATCTGACTACTTATCAAATGTTTGCCATTGTGCCATTAGAATACTTTAAAAAGCAAAACAATACCTAACAGGCCGAGCCAAAAAGTTACAAGATAGAGAGCAAGCTTTGTATGACTCTTCTTCAGGATGGATGTTATGTAAAACACATCAACAACAAAATAGCAAAAAGCTGGGGGAGCATTTGGGGGCAGTAGGAGCAATGCTATAATTTCAGAAATGAAGGAAACGTAATTTCAGAATTAAAATAGAAACTTCTTTCATGACCCATGAGATTTGTATGTATGAGACAGGACTGTGGCATCTGTCTGGGAAGGATCAAGTGCAACACATTTGTACAGCACTCCCCCGCCGATGCTTAGGCCCTGGAAGCTAGGCACTTCATTAGGCAGGTTCACATGAACCCCATGATGTATTGGGGGGGGGGGACATACAGAGGGTCATGGGGTTGCATGGGCTAACCCTGCCTCCACTATCACCATGTTCCCAGACACCATCACCCACAGTGGAAACTCTTCCCTTCCATTCCTGTGGATGGAGTGGAAAAAGACTCACCTTATATTAGGGATGGAGACAAGCCTTATTTTACTCAGATTCTCATTTTTCCACTACTGGGTTCATTCTGTCCTATTTCTACATTGGATTTCCATTTTTCTAAAGTCTGCATGAATGTTCATTTTGTTCTTTTTGTGCACATTTTCAAAATATACACATCTTCCAATTATGTGCATTTTTCCATGCACTTTTTCAAATATACACATTTTTGCAAGTAATGTTTCGATTAAATAAAGGGGTTTTCTGTACATTTCCCCAAATACACATTTTTGATCAGCGCTGTTTCAGCTAGATGCATTTTTGTGTGCACTTTTTAAAATGTACTAGGTATGTCAGAGGAATCCATCTGGGGGGTGAAGTTTGCCAAGCTTTCATCACCTCAGTCCCCTGGACTCTGGCTCACAAACCCAGGAGTTGGCCCAACATGATCTGTATGAGTTAAGCCAGCTCACAGATTTCCATTTATTTTTCTTCTTCCTAAAATTGCCATTTATGCAAATTGCAGCCACAAAATGCATAATTTGCACAAATTGTGGTCGTAAATTGCTTAATAGCAGGTGCAATTTCTGCAAAATTAAGCAATTTACAGCTGTAATTTGTGCAAATTAGGCAAATTACAGCCGAAATGTGCACAAATTGTGCAAATTGCAGCTGCAATTTATGTAAATAGTGATTTGAGGGGGGAGGACCAAAGAAATCCCCAGATTCTAGGGAAATGCCTGTGGCTTGGCAAACAAATGCAAGCTGACCTGGAAGCTCTGGGGAAATCCGTCAAGCTCAAAAGGGCTGGATTTCCCCATGATGGCCATCCCTAAAATGTACACATTTATTATCTCTATTTCTGTTACTATTTCTATCTCTATTTATTATCTCTATCATTATATTTTTCGGTGACTAGACGGCACTGGACCTAGTTTTATCTGAGTGTTCTATGTCTCTCCTTCAGGGATAGCTGAACTCACCCCTGCCCATGCTGCATGCTGCACACCACTTGCCAGACCCCCCCCCCCAACTACCCACCCCTGCTGACCATGCGCGGTGAGTTGCGGGCACCCAGCAAGTGGCGCTCGGCACCCTGCTCCTCTGCCGAGCCACCATTTTGTGGAAAAGAACAGAGAAAGGATTTGTGGAGACCACCCTATTTGGTCTCAGTCCCAACAGAAATTATTTTCCAGCATCAGGTTTACCTTGTACTTGTGGGAGATCCTCCAATGCCCTTCCACGAAACCATTGCAACATAGCCTGCAACAAACACTACCCAAAATATGCATACAGTACCCTTAGCAGATGCTCCAGTTCCTTCCTCTGACAGGTGATACCCAGATAGGAAGATACAACCTCCTGCATTCCTGGGAGATTATATAATATCTGGAAGACCACAGAATACTTAGGGCTGGTAGTGGCTGCATGTCAATACTGCAGAATAATCCCTGCCATGTAGCCAAAGATCCAGGCAATCTACCCTGGCCTTCACAGGATTTTACAGTATGCATCATAATAGTATATTCTTGTTTAAGTTTGTTATTGTGTTTAGTTTGTTGAATTTTTACTCCTATTCCTTAGAAAGTGGGATGAGGTATTTGTTATATAAATACCATGGCCGCTAGACTAGTTTAAGCCCAATGTGGTGTCCAAGCTCTCTGTTAACTCTACAGATGGTGGGACAAAGAATATAGGTTAAAGAATTCTCAGATTAAGAAAGAATGCAGCATTCATTGCTGATTTTCCCAGATGTCTCTTCTAATCTACAATAATTAAGCCTGGATAAAAATATAAGAAGATCCCTGCTAGATCAGACGAAGGCCTACCTAGTCCAGCATTCTGTTTCCATAATGGCCAACCAGATGCGTATGAGAAGCCCATAAGCAGGAGATGACTGCAACAGCACCCTCCGACTCATATCAACCTAAGTGAGGAAAGGGCACGAAGTGGAGCAGATCCATTTTGTGCAATCTTGTCTGGCATGGCAGGTGAAATACCATTGGAGTCAGTTTCTAGCACATTTCATGCACACTAGCTTGTGCCAAAGACATGCCTGCCTTTGTAATAATCAGTTGTGCACTTTGATGGTGCCTCACCTTGCCTGTCGCATCCCATCTTTGCCCTTCTTTCTCCTGTGTATGCCCTTTGCATGCAGCTGCTGTGTCCCATCCTTCAGTAAAGCCCTTCACCAAACAAGAGCATTGAATCACGCTCCTACAACAGGCCCCAGGCCTGAATCACTGAATCAGTGTACCTGAGGTCACACCAGTGTCTTAGTCCTTGTGCTTGTTATGTTTGTTGATGCAGCATGCTGAAGGATCAGGCTGAAAGCAAACAGTGTTAGGGAACAGCTAAGCTCACTTTTGCTATTGTGAGAACAAGTCCTTTGCCATCAAGGTTACCAATCCATGCACAGTGCCCTTGAAGCATGACCTAGAAGTGACACCTAATTGTGTGCTACTAATATTAAGAGGTATATATATTTCTGTTCTTAATCCTCAAAGCATTCCATAAAAAGAGAGTTAAGTAAGTAGCTTAAGGGTGCAACCCTATGCATGTTTGGACAGCAAAAAGTCCTACTTTTTGTAGGATTTTTTTCTTGTAGGGCATTTTTTGTTGTTGTAGGACTTTTTTGTGTCTAAACATGCATAGGATTGTGCCTTAATTAAAGTTTTAGACATTAAAATAGCCATAGACAGTTTCAGTGTGAGAAACAGGATTAAAATTAGAATTCAGATTCCAGCCTTCAACCCCTGTCACTAATTTCTTCCCACTATAAGCACAGGCTATTTTATCTAGCAAAGGAGCAAACATATGATCTCCTTATCTACAGTCTAAGTGGTACAATCCAGAACCAGTTTTACCATGAGTTCTGCTGTACTGGTCCTTGCTTCCCAGGAACTCAAGTTGCAAGATGTAACAAATAATGACTGAAGTGAGAAGCTTGTTGAAAACAAATGTTTCAGCCATATTTTGGTTTTCCTACCACACATATGTGGGTGGATGGAAGCCACTCCACGTTTGTGTTGCTGTTATATTTTGTATTTTATGTGTGTTTTCATTTAAGACATTGGCAGTGGGTCTAGGAACCAGGGGAGGAAGACACCAGGAAGAAAGCTTCTTGTTACATTCATCTTTCCAAATTGCCTGTAGTTCTTTTCAGTTCTGTTTCTGTGAGGTCGGTCAGGATAGGTGAGTGTTGGCATTTGTTCCTCTGCCTTGCCTTTTGCAAAAAAGAAGTCAGCTATTGTAAAAATCAGGATTCTTTGTATTTCATTTTAAACCCCAAACAAATGGATGCCAGGTGTGCTGTATTTGGTTTGGCAACTTTTCAGAGCTTGTTGTATTTAGGTGCCTGTAATTGTACGCTAGGAGGTCTGACTCTGTGGTAAAGAACATGCAACATTATGCAATAGTGTTTGGGGACTTACTTTTGTGTGTCTTGTTGGGGCTCTTTAAATGTACCTAGGCAGTGCTGGCTCCAAGTTTAGAGTGCTATTTGAGCAAGGTGTCCTCAATGGGCCCTCCCCCTTAGTAAGTCTACCATCTCACCTCCATTGTCACCAGCTGCTATTGCTCCTCATCCTCTTTCTCATCCTTGCTACCTCTTGCTTGCTTGACAGGCAGAGATCAAGTGAGCAGGTAGGTAATGACCTCTATTATTCCTCCTTCTCACCACCTCTGTTGTGTGGGCCAGAACGAGAGGCAGGTGAACAAGCAGGTTGTAAAGATGAGTATGAGGACCAAGTCCAGAGGGATCTTATCAGTGGGGCCCTGCTGGGGAGTAGGCCCTCAAAGGGTATCCAACCATGCCTACCCCTGACACCAGCCCTGACCCTAGATACATTGTAGCCAGTTCTTTGTAGGTAGTTCAATATGGCTTGGGTGACATTTAATTGACTCAGTGATGGAGTGGGTTAACTGCATGGTTCCTGTCCATAGAATTGGCATCCTTATTCTATAAGAAAGACCCACATTATCCACACGCGTGCGCACACACACACACACACGATGAAGAATAAACATTACTGAATTGGTCCACAGACAATATTAAAAAGAACAACAAAAAGAACATAAAATGCAATTAAGACTCCACATGAAAGTATACATAAGACAGATTTCTGTATTTACTGAAAAACAGAGCTAAAAATTAAAATTTAAAAATAGGATAAAAACATATCGAGATGAATTTATAACTGCAAAACTTAGAATATTCTAGGGATGGCGGAGAATTTCTCCCCGAAACTTCGGGGGGCCGAGCGCCAACGTGTTCGGCCCCCCGAAGAAGTTTCGGGGAGAAATCCTCCAAACCCCCCCTGCCCCCCGCACCCCCCCTGGGACGGGACTTACCTTCGCCGAATGTCCCTCCCGGCGGCAGGTCCGGCCGGCGGTTCGGCGGGTGTTCGAGCGGGGCGGGAGCGGCAGCCGGTCTTTCAACCGGCTGCCGCCGCCACCATTCCAATGAAAGAAAAAAAAACGCCCCCGTGATAGGCTACATGACGATTAACGTAGCCTATCATGGCTAGATCTGCAAAGTCAGCCATGATAGGCTACGTAAATCGTCACGTAGCCTATCACGGGTGACTTAAAAAAAAAAAAAAAAAGCACGTACGGATAATGGCGGCCCCCATAGGGAGCCGCCATTCGCGTTCCTTATTTGGTCGCTGTAGTCTACATAAATGTTTACATAGACTACAGCGAAAATAAGGGCAACGCTATTTCGGCCGGGTCGAGGCGGGAAGCCTCCCCCCCCCGGCCTGAACTTCGCGGGGGGAGCAGCAAAGCGCCTCCCCCCCACCGCGAACAACCTTTGATGAAAGGTAAGTCACTTTCGTCCACCCCTAGAATATTCACCATGATTAACTGAAATGGATTCCAAATATCTTTTCCAGAGGCTGGAACCCTTCACCTTCCAAGTTACATACTAATTAGTTCCCTGTAAAGCTTAATATTTTTCTTTCACTTTTCAATACTTTACTTTCTTTAGTAAGGTCTCTAAATAATGTTCCCTGATATCAGAATAAAGCTGACATTCAAAGATGTAGAGAGGCAAATTCTCCAGTACTGCTGCCCCACAGATGCATAATCTGTTTTGGACTGTTATACCCCCAAATGTGCCCAATTATACTGCTGATTCCATGTGTTCAAAATGGAGCTGGGTGGGAAATAACAAGTATTTTTCATATCAATGCTGACTTAACAACATAAGAAGAGCCATTCTGAATCAGACCAAAGGCCTATATAGTCCAACATTTGTTTACACAGTGGCCAACCTACTGCCTGAGGGAAGCGCACAAGCAGGGTAATATTACCTTCATGCTCACGGTCCCCCCTCATCAAAAAACTACAGAGAGATGCTTCCTCTGATACTGGAAGTAATCTACAGCCATCATGACTAGTAGCCATTGATAAACTTATCCTCCACGAATTTGTCTAATCCCTTTTAAAATCATCCAAGTTCATGGCCAATAACTTTCATATTTTCGTACAACTAAATTCGCATAAAATTCCACATTTTAAAAAAAAATGGCCCATGAGTCCACGGAATCCACGCAGGTCTGAAGATGCCAGTCCGCTGCAGAATCTGCAGGTAGAATTCATAGAAATCTGAAGTCATTTGAATCCATTTCAGATTTCTCTGACATCCCTAGTAGGGCTGTGCACTGCTTCGGTCCGAATCCCAAATAACGAGGTGAAGCAGACTGATTCGGAGGTGCCTCGTTGTGCTACGAAGCAGAACAGCACTGAAGTGCCCTAAAGCAAAGCATGTCTCCTGCAAGGCACCTCGGTCTGCCTCATATATTTGGAACTCTTCTTATGCCTTCTGAGCAGTCCAGACAGGCTGTCTCCAAAATGTATCAACTTGTGACAGGTCATGCGGGGGGGGGGAGGGAGAGGAGAGGATGGGGAGGCATCAAATGTATCAATTTGAGAGAGATCCAGCCACTGGGAGGGGCAGAAGACTAAGAGGGAGGAGGAAGGGGAGAGGAGGAGGAGGAGGAGGAGGGAGGGAGCTTTGCTGTGAGTCAGCCTCCTTTTCCTCATTGTGAGAGAGGTGGTGTTACTGGAGAGGAGAGGACTAGAAGCTAGATCAGTGGTCTCCAAAATGGGGTGCATGCACCACGGGGGGGGGCACAAGATGATCCTCTGGGGGGGCGTGAGCTGCCTGATAATTGAGCAGCCTCCTGCTGCCCTGACGAGCTGCCATTGTGTGCAATGATGGTAGTGGCGGCGGTGGCAGCAAGATGGGATGGGAGCCAAGAGGGGAGCTCCATGGCATTTCTCTCTGCACTCCAGTCCTATTCTGCCTCTGCTGCACCCACTGACAGCAACTGCTCCAGTCTCTGCCAGGCATGGCAGAGGAAGCTGGGGCACTGGAGCAGCTGGCATCCTGCCGAAGGAAAGCGGGAAGGAGATTAACCGCTCCCACTCTCCTTGGGCAAGACAAAGCTGAGAAGAAAGTGCATGCTATGACAGCTGTGTTAGTGTCTCCCCACCCCACCCCACCCCACCCCACCCTTCTGTAATAGGTTTACCATTCATTCTTGTTTGTTCGTTTAAAAATCTAGAAAATTCTCTCTCAACCATTAGTTTGGCCTTACTTTGATTCTGTCTAGATTCATATATATATATACACACACACACACACACACACACACTCCTTTCCTGGTTCTTGGCTCCTCTCTACCCCCTTTCTCAATTCCTGTATTCTTTCCCTTCCCATTTTTGATCCCTTTCCCCATCCCACCCCACCCCAAAATTAAAAAAAAAACACCTTTCTCTTCTGTTAGGATTATAGTTAGTCTCCCACCGCCCGCCCCCCTTACTTGTAGCTTAGTGTTTGCTTTCTTTTGCTCTTCTGTGTGTGTGTGTGCGCGTGCATGCGTGCACTTGTGCTGTGTGGACAAGGAAACAGTGTGTGTCAAACAACTACACACAGTCCACATTTCCAAAAGCAGTGGGAAAAGGACTACACACATTAACAGCTGTTATTTAAATTGTATAATACTACGCTGAGTGTTGCAAAGCAAGCCAGCCCAATATGAGGCACCTTGGGGGTCTTGGCAGGGCCAGAGGTGGGTGAGGTGCTGCTGTGCCCTCCTGGCAGGGCTGCTGTGTTGCTACCTTCCTCTGTCAGTCCAGCAGACAACTGTTGTTGCTCGTTGTTCAAGTCAATGTGCCCACCTAGCAGGGTTGCTGTCTTTGCTTCCTGCCTACCAGCCGGTGTTTTCCCAGGCAATTCAGCCAAACAGACCCTGAGGTTATTGACTGTGAATGGGAAAGTAGTACTATTTGCACTTCAAAGAAGCCTACAGCAGAGTTTAGGGATAGTGACCTCCTCACCAGTTCAACACCTAACTTGATTATCCCTTTATTAACTTTGGTTTGAGTTTCTGAGAAGAGCACATTTTACCTGTGCTAGCACAAAACCCCCTGGGCCAAACTATCTGAAATTTTGCAGATGGGGTGCCCTCCAGGAAGGCTGCAAGTTTCCCAACTTTCATACACTTCTGTGCAAGCAGTGAAAAGTTATAGCTTTATGATTTGAGAGGTTTCCTTGAAAAAAAAACAAATTTCACCTGCACCTAGCACAAAAACTAGTGGGCCAAACTGTCTGAAATTTGGCAGGTGGGATAACCTCCAGGGGGGCTGAGAGCTCCCCAAATTTCATGCATTTATCCTGTAAACTGAAAAGGTTATTGTCATTTGTGTTTTCCCATGCAAGTCAATGGGAAAATGCCAAAGACAAATGATTCGGATAACTGAATCTTGCTTTGGATTCGGATCCAAGTCAAAGCAGATGAGATCTGAATCAGTCTGAAGCAAAGCAGGGGCACTTCAGAAGGTCTGAAGCAGCATTCGAAGCAAAGCAGGCAGGGGTCTGTGCACACTCAGCCCTAATCCCTACCTCTTCTGGTAGCAAATGCCTTAGTTTAATAGTACGTTGTGTGAGGAAGGTCTTCCTTTTATCTGCCCTGAATCTCCTACTATTCAGCTTTATGGGATGACCCCAGGTTCCAGTATTACAGGAGAGGGAGAAAATCTTTTCCCTATCCACCTACTCCATGAACTTGCTAACATGGCTGCAGTAACTGTGGGAGTCACTTACAAAACACTGGCTACTGTATGGCTACTTTAATATTTAAAGGGCACCAAGATCACTTCTCTCTCCTGGCCTCAGCACTTAAGCATCAGCACCTTTGGGCAGTTGCCGGGGTCCCAGTTCCCTGGTAGGGCCCACCAGCACTGAGGCCCACCATGGACTTCCCATGCTAGGCAGCTGGGACAGGGAAGTTGCCATTTTAAATCTCTCACAGTCCCCTGGAGCAACACCACATCAAGCACTCAGGGGCATTGTGGGAAGCTTAAAATGTCAGCTTCCCAGACCCAGGAAGTGCTGTCATCAGGTTCACCCACATGGCAGGGGGCCTACCAGTGTAGGAGGGGATCCATCAGACAGCAGTTTGCTGAAGACCCCCTCAACCCTGAAGATTATTATCCTGCTGCTTTTTATGAGGCATTTCAGACTCTGGCTCTGATAACTGGATACAACATACATGTTTATTGTCAGTCAGGCAGTTGATTTTTTTGCATGTAACCATAGGTTCTTACGATTTTACAAAAGAGAAAGAGTCACAAAAAGAAAAAGAAAAAACTTCTACAAGCCACTCAAATCAGTTCATCATGTGCACAATCTACAGCAAAGGTTTTAGGAGCTTTGCTCTAATATTTTTAGCAGCCACTGTGAATAAGGTTACTTGATTAGTTACATAAGAATCTGTACATACAAGTAATTTACACATCTGCTCAGCCAAACTTCTGTCAGGCATTCCTCCCAACAAAGGTGCAAGAAATCTTTCCCTGGGACTGGCATACGGTTCACAGGAAAATACATGTTTATTGTGTGACAGTTAGAAAGCGTGCATAGAGATAACAGATCTATGTCTGTTTGCATTCATTTTGAAATTAATAAAGTCTAATAAATACACACCCTCTATATTCAAGATGATACTCTGCTTCTTTTTTTGTAACTGGATTTTTTGGAATATGATTTCAAAACCATATTCCAAAATCCAATATTCAAAAAAGTGACCCTAATATTAGGGGGGGGGGAGAGGGGAAAATGCATTGGTACAAAGCATGGGGCACATATGAAATTAAAATCAATGAAACCTCTGTTCTATCTTCCTTAAACCAGTAAATATGACTATATTCTGATATAGTAAGTTGTGTTTATGTGTTTACTTACTTTTTAACTAGTTGAACTGTGTTTTTCTATTTTTATATTCCTGCACAGGAGAAATACTTAGCTGTATAATTGATAACAGGGGTAGGCAACCTTCTTGGGACATGGGCACATTTGGCAATTTGAGAAACTGTCCTGGGCACTACCACAAAAGGGCTGTCATCGGAAGCAGAGCAGAGACCACATAACCTGCCCAAAAGATTTAGTGCAAGGCAGAGGTGGAGTGCGAGCCCCAACACATGGATTCCTTCTTTGAATTCACAATTTTCAGCACCAACATAAACCTATTTCTAGGGATGTACGAAAGACACCTTTTCGACGAGGCGATTTGCGGTGGGGGGGAGGCACTCTACACCTCCCCCTGAAATACTTCTCTGGCCAGCTCCGCTCCACAGAGATTCTGTGGAGCCACCAGCCGGGGCCACCCACAGCCAGAAATCCGGCCGCTGGGCAACTTCCTTCCGGAAGAAAAAAAAAATGGCGTACACAAATGACGACACCTACAGCGGCCGCCATTTGCGTTCCCTATTTTTCACCAATTTATCTTACGTAAATATTTATGTAAGATAAAACGGTGAAAAAAAGGGGAACGCAAATAGCATAGTGGACGCTATTTGCATTCCTTTATTTTTCGCCATTCTAGCCTACGTAAATATTTACGTAGGCTAGAATAGGGATGTACAAAAGTCACTTATCTTTCCACGGATTATGTTGATGGTGGGGGGGGGGAGGCCTTCCATCCCTCCCCCCAGAATCCTCGACGGGGGGGAGGCAATCCCTGGAATCCTCCACGGCCGGCTGTGCTCCGTGGCAGCTCCGCAGAGCAGCCGGCCAGGCCCAGCCAGGCCAGAGCCGTCTGCAGCTGGATTTCCGGCCGCGAAGGGCTCGGGGGGGGGGAACCGCGTATGCAAATGGCGGCGGCTATGGCCGCCGCCATTTGCATTCCTTATTTTTGGCCATTTTAATCTACATAAATATTTATGTAGACTATGACGGTGAAAATAAAGGGGAACGCAAATAGCATAGCGGGCGCTATTTGCGTCCCTTTTTGATTCACCGTTTTAGCCTACGTAAATATTTATGTAGGCTAAAATGGCGAATCAAAAAGGGACGCACATAGCGCCCGCTACTCTATTTGCATTGCCCTTTATTTTCGCCATCATAGTCTATGTAAATATTTACGTAGACTAACACAGCCAAAAATAAGGAACGCAAATGGTGGTGGCCATAGCCGCCGCCATTTGCATACGCGCGTTTGTTTGGTTTTTTTTAAACCCAGCCATGATAGGCAACGTAAATCTTTACGTAGCCTATCACATGGTTGTTGTTTTTTTAAACCCAGCCATGATAGGCTACGTAAATCTTTACATAGCCTATCACGTGTTTGTTTGTTTTTTTACAAGACTGCAAATGGCGGTGGTGGCAGCCAGTTGGAAGACCAGCTGCCGCCGCAGCTGCAGCCGCAGCCGCCGCAGCCGCTGCCACCACCGCCTGGAAGATCCGCCTCAAGTAAGTCCCATCCTGGGGGGGATCCACGGGGGGGGGTGGCAGGCCGTTCTGCCATGGAGTTCAGGGGGCTGAATGCACTGGCATTCAGCCTCACCGAGATCCGTGGAGGAATTCTCTGACATCCCTAGGCTAGAACGGCAAAAAATAAAGGAACACAAATAGTGCCCACTACACTATTTGCGTTCCCCTTTTTTTCACCATTTTATCTTACATAAATATTTTTAAAAGGTAAAGGTGTCCCCAACCAGTCGTGTCCGACTCTAGGGTGCAGTGCTCATCCCCATTTCTAAGCCGAAGAGCCAGTGCTGTCCGAAGACACTTCCGTGGTCATGTGGCCGGCATGACTGAACACCGAGGTGCACGGAACACTGTTACCTTTCCCGCCAAGGCGGTACCTATTTATCTACTTGCAATTTCTTGCTGTCGAACTGCTAGGTTGGCAGAAGCTGGGACTGAAGATGGGAGCTCACTCCGTCACGCAGCACTCGGGTCTCGAACTGCTGACCTGCCGACCTTCCAGTCTGCAGTTCAGCGTCTTAACCACTAAGCCACCGCGGCCCCTCATAAATATTTACATAAGATAAATCGGTGAAAAATTAGGGGTGTACGAAACCCCACTTATCTGGCTCCGCCGGGTTCTGCTGGGGGGGGAGGCACTCCGTCCCTCCCCCCGGAATCCTTGCTGGGGGGGAGGCGCTCCGTGCCTACCCCCGGAATCCTGGCCAGCCGGCTCTGCTCCACGGGGATTCTGTGGAGCCACCGGCCGGCTCCACCAGCAGCCGGACATCCGGCCACTGGCTAGCAAGGACGCAAATGGCGGCGGCCATAGCCGCCGCCATTTGCGTCCCTGTATTCAGCCATGATAGGCTATTACATAGGCTATTTGCGTTCCCCCTTATTTTCGCCGTCTTAGTCTACGTAAATATTTACGTAGACTAAGACAGCCAAAAATAAGGAATGCAAATGGCGGCAGCCGTAACCGCCGCCATTTGCGTACGCATTTGTTTGTTTTTAAAACCCAGACGTGATAGGCTATGTAAGTCTTTACGTAGCCTATCACGAATCAGGGGGGAAACAGACTGCAAATGGCGGCGGTAGCAGCAGCCAGTCGGAAGACCAGCCGCCGCCGCCGAAGCCGCCACTGGAGCCGCTGCCGTCCGGAACATCTGCCCCAGGTAAGTCTTGTCCTGGGGGGGATTCACAGGGGGTGGGGGGGTGGCAGGCCGTTCCGCCACAGAGTGGCGCCAGTGCATTCGGCCTCACCGAGATCCGTGGTGGAATGCTCTGACATCCCTATGAAAAATTGGGAACGCAAATGGCGGCCACCGTAGCCACTACCATTTGCATACACCCTTTTTTATTATTATTGGCTTTCCGTGATACACTACATAAATACTTACGTAGCCTATTTCGGCAAAGACCAGGACGACAATGGTGGCCACGGCAGCCGGTCAAAAGACCCACCGCCGGCGCCGCCGGACCCGCTGCCGGAGCCGCCACCATCCGGAACATCTGCCCCAGGTAAGCCTCGTCCCGGGGGGAATCCGCGGGGTGGCAGGAGGGCAGGCCGTTCTACCACGGATTTCAGGAGGCCGAATGCCAGTGCATTCAGCCTCTCTGAAATCCGTGGCAGAATTTTCCGCCATCTCTACCTATTTCACAGCCATCCCAGCTGCCGGTAAGAAAATGTGTGTGTTTGTTTAAAAGCGGGGTAGGGCTCCTTGGGGGGGAGTCATTAAAGGTGTCTGAGGCACATTGCCACCCCTGATTTGTATGAACTCTTTAGCTTGGACCTGGGAGATCTGGATTCAAATTCTACCTCAACCATCAACTCATTGGGTAGCCTTGGGCAATAGCTAAATCTCATCCTCATTCCCCATTAGTAAAGTGTAACTATTAATGACTTGTTCATGAGAAATTTTTATAAGCATTGCAAGCATTTGCATATGAAGACGAGCAATCGAAATAATTATCAATTTTGCTTTTTCCATTGGAACCTGCTCCTGAAGCTTCTTCATTCCTACTCCTGGATGAAAGACCTTTATGATCTTTATTGGGATTTGGGTTTGAAAAGAGATAGCAAGAAAAGAAAGGTGTCAGTTTGAGCCTAAAATATGCGGATCTCTGAGACATGGGATGTTTATCAGTTCTGCTTCCTGCACATCCCTGTCTGTTGGGCTAATGTGAAATAAAAAATATTGCCCAATGAAATTCCTGCTGGATTTCAAAGCAGAGAAGCTCAGACCCAGATGGTATTAGGGTTTTTCTCTCTCCCTCCATTCGTTTTCTGTTATAGATGCTGTATGGACTAAGACTATAAAAGAGGTAATTTAAGGGCAAATCCACACCTGAAAAGTCAAAATCATTGGTTTCCCCTTACAGAAGGCTCCCTGGGGAACATAATACAAGGAATCATAGGCCATTTACTACTAGTTGTGATATATAACTGTCTGATGTAAAAAAAAAATCAATGGTTTTCTCTTTAAAAGGCTTCCCTGGGGACCAAAGAGTAGAAGGTCAGAACAGGTTACTAGTTTGCATGCTTGTGTGTTTGTTCTTTGATGGCAAACAACACTATAAGTAATGCCTATTCACTCTGAGGAAGAAAGTAACAAGGAGCTGTCTGTGCTCCACCTTATTCACCACTGGAATAGCATTATTTTTTATTTTCTATTCAAAAGAAGAAGAATGGAAGATTTGAAGAATTAAATTGTCATCTCTCCTCTTAAACTTATCCTCTGCTTCTTTCTGTACCTTTCCTTTGCTCAAACACACACACACACTTGGCCATGTCTGTGGCATGATTTTCTGAAGGGCTGAAAACACTAGATCTTCTTGGCTCCTTCTTAGGGTTGTTATCTTTTTCACTGGCCCTGCTCATACTTTTACTAGGTGCATGGTGTGTGTGTGTGTGTGTGTGTGTGTGTGATGATTTTCCTATCATGGACGAGAGTGAAGGGAAAAGCTTCACCTGCTAAAGGTCATTTTGCTGAACAAAAGTATCTGGGACTCATTAAGCACTGAAATAGAATCTGAGGTTTTGGTTGATGAATTAGGTATTTGTTTTAATGACAAAACCATTAAAGTACAACTAGACACTTCTCACTGTTCTGTTAAGGCAGACCTACCCATGGGTTTGTATTCAATATTCAAAAATGATGCCTTGAGTTCCTTGTACCACACCATTTCTTACACCATTGTCGGCATATGCCAACCAACCTGCAAGGAACATTCGGTTTACAGTTGACTCCTACCCTTGTTCTCATTTGGAAATCCTTGGCTTTTCTAAATAAAATTAGAGATGCAAGTGAAGCGCTCCTGAATGATCCTGGCTCAGAGAAGAACTTCAGGGGCTTGTAAATCCTCCCTCAAAATGCAAATAGAGCTTTACAAGCCCCCCCCCCCACACACACACATTTTCTCTGAATTAGATCAAAATCTGAGCAAGAAAATAAATTCCGCTTTTCCACACCACCTGGGTCTGCTGCCTCATCCCTAAAAACCATCAGCATCACCCCCACCACTCAAACACATTTCCACTTTCCTTCCCTTGAGTGGCGGGAATAGTGGTGAAGGTGTGCAAGGAGGAGAAAGGAGGGAACTATATCATCTGTAGTCCTCCATGTTCCATCATGTGGTTAACTGGCAGAGTGTGACAGCAGAAGAAAAATCCCCAATCTTCCCTCCTCCCCATGTGGGTTCACTGCTGTTGCCACCACAGGAGGAAGGGAAGGGAAGGGAAGTGGGGAGTGTGTTGATAGGGTTGGCAGGCCAGTGAGGGCAGCATCCTTCTGAGCATCCTTGCTACAAGGACACTGACATTCTGCTTCAAGCACTTTGAGCAGGCTTCAGTGTTCTTGTCAATTTCATCCTGTCTTCTCCTATGCCAGCGGTCACTGGCTCTTGCACACTAGCAAAGGAGCAAAACTAACATCACATTTCCAGAAAACCCCGGAAATGCATCAAAACAGCAGCTCACCAAGGGGACGAGCGGCCCCGCAGCACTCACTGGGTGCTTGCTAGGCAGTCCAGCAGCTCGCAGAGCAAGTGGGGCAGGTGGGGGCGGTTCAGCGAGCACCCGGCAAGCGCGGATGGAGGTGAGTCCATCCATCCCTAGGGAGAATGGCAGCTGAAGTAACCCCAGCAGTAATTGCTCTGAAAAGAAGATGCGCTGGGGCGGTGGCAATATCTCCATTTGCTGACCTCCTCAGGACTGAGGGAAATATTGAAAGGGAGGAGGACACTGCAAAGGGGGAGATATTGACCCCCCTTTTCTCCTCCATGTTACTGCTCTGCTTGAATTCTCCCCTCCCCCAGCCTTCCCCTGTTACTGCTTACGAGTACATTTGTGTATTTTTAGTGATCCCGCTCATTGCTCTGAGAAGGCGCTGTGGGAGTGGGTGTGCTTGTAACATGAAGCAACCTTTCTTTAAACAAAAAGGTGTTCACTAGCAGGGCAAGCCCCAAAGGGGAGGCTGAAATTGAAAAGTTCTTTGTAAAATGCAGAATATGGCTCTGCTGGGCTAAATGAAGTAGTGTTTGGAGAGGATGAAACTCATTTATTTCATTTATTCATTCATTCATTATATTTTTATTCCACTTGAGGCTCTCACAGTTAACAAAAATTAAAAACCATTAAAATACATTATATAAAATATAAAAACTATTCACATAAGGACATAAATCAAATAACATACACAACAACAACATATATCTAAAACAATTTAAAACAATCAGCCAGAGACAATCAAGAGACTCATTATATGCTGTCAAATGCCTGAGAGAAGAGGGCAGTTTTAACCTGGTGCTGAAAAGATGACAATGTTGGTGCCAGGCAGGCCTCATCAGGGAGATCATTCCATAAATGGGGAGCCACCACCGAAAAGGCCCTTTCCTTCAATGCCGCCCTCGGAGGAGGCTTCTGGAAGAGGGCCTTAGATGCAGAGTGTAGAGTATGGGTCATTTCATGCTGGGAGAGGCATTCTGTCAGGTACTGACAAGGATCAGATACTGACAAGAATATTGACAATGGATAAGCGGACTTGAGAAAGACCACCAATTATTTATATATATATATATATATATATATATATATATATATATATATATATTCTGAGAATATATATATATATATTCTGAGAATATATATATTCTGGGGTCTTTAAATTTGCACAAATGGGGGAGATTTTTTATATATATATATATATATATATATGACCCCCATTTGTGTAAATTTGTGCATCATCATATGTGATGATGGCTTGAGGTTTGGTGGCCATATATGTGTATGTACACACATACATGCATGCACACACATGTACACACACACACATACACACACCAGTGATCCTGATACAGGTTGCTCTTCTCTCACTGCTACCAGTGGCAGGGAAAGAGTGCTGTGTATGAAGTAGAGCTGTGTGCAAATGGCCTCTTGAAATTCTCTATCCTATTTGTGGGAAAATAATTTAGGGAACAATTTTACTGAATTTCTCCAGCAATTTCTCACAGGTAGGCCTCACCATTGTCAGGGGTTGTAGCACAGCTTCTTTCTTTGTTTCCCCTAAGGGTTTTGGTTTTGGTGTGTGCTGCCACTACAAATGGCAACAGCTCCAATTGTATTGGCAGCCTGGTCCCCATTTTGGATCTGCCACAATCAAGGGGTGTGTGTGTGTGTGGGGGGGAGTGTTGTGTTTAGCCCCAGGGAAGAGGTGGAACTAGTTCTGTGTGAAAATCTGTCCTCCACTTCACTGAATGTTTTCTTCCCCCATGAAAGAGGCTTCCATTCTTCTGCTTCATTCTTAGGCTACTTTATCATTTATTTTGAATTTACTTTGGTGTTGCTCTTGAACTTACCTAATCACCTGAAAGCAGCTGAGGGTACTGTTGTCTGTTTTTTTATCTTTCTTGTACACATCTCCCCGTTGTTGTGCAGCTTCTCTGGCTGCCTGCACTGACTTCCTATTCTGAAAAAGCCCTATGGGAGGAATTACCTCATGCTGTCTTCCCCTGGGCTTTCATTGATATGTGGGAGGCTACAGGCTGCTGGGGAGATGATTGTACAATGAAAGACAGGGCAATCATACACACTCCTCAGCCACTTCCTAAGTAAGGTAAACACAAGAACCCCAAACCCAAATCCATGAGAATTTCTTCAAAATTTTCTCCTCCTTTGAATTTCTTTTTCAAAGCAGTTTCTTTTCTATCAGATTGAATGAGAATTGTTGGAAAAAATGTGGGAGAAATTTTCATCACATCATTAGGAGGAAGGTCTATGGAAGGAGGGACTGGAGAGTACAGGTGGCAGGGAAATCAGTAGCGGTGGTGAATTCAGCACCGGGGGACGGGAGCTGCAATAAAGGCTTGGAGGGGTGCATGTGGCCCCTGGGCCACAGGTCATGCACCCTTGCTCTAACCTTAGGATACCTCAAGTTTTGACACACACCACCATTTTTCATATATGAAATCTGCAGCTATCTTATTTGAGAGATGGCCATCTCAGTTTAGCTATTGTGTTAATATGCTACCCATCAATAGAAGCAAACTTATGAAGCTTTTACAAACATGAGCATTAAGTAAACATTTTAATTGTTCCTCAAACCATCCACTTTTCAGACTCTGAAGTACTAGCTGAAATTTAATTTATGTACAAACAATATTAAGAAGAAAAACTATTGTGAAATAAGTTAATCATTCTAAACCATAGGATAATGTATGTTGTACATAACTCAAAATATACTGCATGTTTTATTTATCTATGTGTGGGGGTAAGGGATGAATTTTCATAGATTTGGGAATGTATTTTAAAATATCAAATTCATATGTGTAATATATATTAAGTTTGCATGAGAAAAAAAGTATAATATCCTCTCCAAAGTGAAGGTAGGCCAAATAACAAGTAATTGCATAACTGGAGCTACAAAGGTTTTGATATTTACAGAGACAGTAAATTGAAAAGATGGTTTAATGTACAAATGTAAAAAAAAATCTGTGGTCAATGAACCAAAGCAGAGAACACATATTAAATGGAAAAGTCAGTCATGCAGTATACTGGCCAGAAAGAGAATAGAAGAGAGGTTGCAAGGCAGGGGAATTGTTGAAGTCATCAGCCTATGAGCACTGAAAAGGCAAAGGGCATACAAAGGCGCATTATCAATAGCAAGGTAAAATATAAAATATTTGGCTTCACATTGGATTTTAGAGATTTCGTCACAGAAAGAAGAACATTACTATGCAGTTTGTACCAACTGGGATCATTCTTGAATCTTAGATTATTCATTATGGCAAATATTACGACTCAGAATTACCAAATGCTTCTTCTCTGGGCCCCATGAAAATGTACAGCATGCAGAGAAAAGTTTGCAAAGTGATCCACTCTAGTGGAACCCATCCTTTCCTCTGAGCACACAGCAGGCACACAACTTATGTGTCAGTCACAGGCTATTTAGATTTGGGCCACAGCAGACCACCTGACCCCAGGTAGATGACCACTGTAGATACAGTTTATATCAGGGCTGAGCAATCTGTTGTCCTAGAGCCTAATTGCATGTGGCCATCACCTAGGGATGGGAGAACTAGGGATGGTGTGGGTGCCTGGTGAGAAATCCCAGTGAGAAATCACCAGCTTTGCCCCTGAGATGCCAGTCTGCAGACCCTAGCACTTGCCTGGCTTGGCACACACTGAGCTGGGCAAGTGTGCGAGGGTCCGCTCCCTTGCCGAGCACCATTTTCCACTCAAATGGCTGCTCATTCTTTTCCATAAGCATCAAATTTACGCAAATGGGGCCTTAAAGGGGCCATGTCTGCAACATTACAGGCATTCATGCCAATAATGCCAAGGGAGAAGGCACCCACGCATTGCTGCGGAGCACCCCATGGACCGCCCAGCAGCTCGCCCCATGCCGCTCACCTGGGTCGGGTAAGTGCTGGGAGTCTGGTGAGTGCCACGTGGGGCAGGTGCGAGGTGATCCTTCCATCCCTAGGGAGAACCAGGCATGCTCAAGTTCACCAATTTACTCGAAACTCCATTTTCTAGCTTGGTTCATCTTTCTCATGTTCTTTGTTTTTTTGTTTTTCTGTGACCTGTCTTTCTTTTTGTTTGAATGGGGAAAGTGTGCATTTTGAATGGGGAAAGTGCACATTTTTGTATGCATTTTTCAAAAGTGTGCACTTTCCCACCATGGTCTAAAGCACAGAATGTTTTTTTTAAAAAAATGTGCATTTTAAAGTACACATTTCTTTTTTAAAGATCACATTTTTAAATGGTAATCACAACTTTGTGACTTTGCAGACTTTTCCTGAATAAGATATGCTCACATTTGCATTCTGGATTGTAAGCAGGGCAAGTTCAAATTATTTGCAAACTGAAACAAAATGCTCATACCTCCCTACTCTCAGCCTAATCTCAAAATGCGATCAGTTCAGACCCCTGGCAAGAGCCATCTGCCCCTTCCCTAGCAGCCTGCTGGGTGGGAAGGAAGGAAGAAGGAGAGAGAGAAAAGGGGGTGGCAAAAGAAGAGAGAAAAGGGGTGCAAAAGGAGAGAGAAAAGGAGGTGACAGAAAGAGAAAAGGGGTGACCCACTTTTTTCTATGACCCAAGCCACCACTGACTTTGGCCTCACCGACCATGGACATGAGGCTCCCAACAGATTACCTGTGAAGGAATGTGGCCCTCAACAGAAAAAAAAAGGTTCCCCACCCCTGGTCCATATGTTTGATGATGGTGGAGAGGTTGTGGTCATACCCACTAGCTGTGCTTTCTCAGCATTTCCATCCTGTTTGTTTGTACGCATATCTCCAAAGGGACCTCTGTGGCTTGTGCACCCAATGTGCATTGTGGTGCCTATCTTCTCTTTTTGTAGGACAGAGATCACTTGCAGAAAAGTCATGCGTGTTCATAGACCCCCTGTACAGACACAACCTTGAGCAGATGGGGGTCAGAGATACTGAGGGATAGACAGAGCAAGTGCTCTCAGTGTTATCCCAGCCACCACAAGGATTGTCTACACAGGGCTCTGATCTTCCAGGAGGAAAATGCTTGGGTAGTACACAATGAATATTCATTGGGGTAAAAGAACTGAGATAATGGGTTATATCTAAAGGTGCCATTCTGGGAGGGAACCACTGGTGAGATGGATTTTACCCTCCCAGGCACATCTCGAGGCACAAACTGTGCAAAGTTGTTATGTTTATTAAACACATTTGAGCAATAATACACACCGTATAAGTACAGACAGTTCAAATTATGTAGCCTGATTCTATGGGTGTTTACTTGAAAGTAAATTGTACTAGAATCTATTCCCAAGTTAATGTGTGTAACTTTGCTGCCTTAGGCTGACCTCTTATGCGCACTCACCTGGAAATAACTCCCACTGAATTAAATAGAACTTACTTCTGTGTTAGCATGCACCGGACTCCATAGTTAATCAGTCAAATTAGTGGATTAAGCCAAAGATGTTGTTGATTAATTGGCAGTTGTAATTGAAGAGGTATAAATTTTACTTTTTAAAACATGATTCAAAGGTCCAATTGACACAATCCTTCTGAGTATGGTTTTGTAAATGCTGGCTTTTAAAAAACTGATACACTTAATAGATGCAGATTCATTTTAACAAATAATTTATATTTATTTACTGAGATCACAGAGACCCTAGTACATCTTGAAATGTATGTATGCCATTAAAATGTGCCATAGGCTTGTTTAGTCTAAGTGATGGAATCATGTCATCAGTCTAACCCTTGTGATGTGTCACTCTTTTTATTTATTACCTCATAAAATATGTTCTGAACACCCATTGTGTGGAGGCCTGTGTCATCTGCTCCCCTTGATATGCCACATAGGCATAGCTACAATCTCTCCAACTATTCCTTACACCATGCCTTTGAACAGCCCCGTTTTTGTTAAGTGCAGGGGCTTAAACAATGTTGTCAGTCCCCAAGAGATGGCGATCTTGAGACTTTGGTTGTTACTCTGCAGCTCAGCTTTTAAAGAAACTGAGACGTATTTTGAGATTCTGCATGATAGTGCCTTTATTAAGTGCCATATATTAATCTACAGGGCATCTATAGGAGTGAGCTGCAGAAGGGTCTGTGGTCTTAAAGAAATATATTAGAAACACCCATAGCAATAGTTACAAACCAAGCCAGTTGGCATCTGTGTGGTACAATATGAATTATCTTCTGAACAGCAACACTGGGAACTTTTTAAATGCAATGATGATTTTACTACTACAAATTTTGAAATATCACAAGACAGCATGGAAGACATCAGAATATAAATCTCATTTTAAAAGGAAATTATCGAATATCCTGATCCTAAGCAAGTTTATTTGAAAGTAAATTATATTAATTTTAGTTAAACGTGTTTAGGGAAGTGTGCTTGGTAATACAATTTGCTTTGTGTTCTGGATTGGCTGGAGATGTCTGTTTGCCACTCCTGCTTTAACTGGTTTAAACTGCTCACAGTTTCATCAAATTCTCAAGCTACCCGAGAGACATTTTAGGGTCATTCATTCATTCATTAAACCTGAGCATCAAGTCATATAAAATAGCCAACTAACCCAAGTGAGTGAGCTAGAACGATGAACTGAATTAATGAAATGTACAAAACCACAATTTCTAATCTGTGTGCTAAAGTATAACACAGCTGGCTTGTTCAATGGCATGCCAAGTAGCAGTAGTAACCATCAACATCATAATCATCTGGAGGACTTCTACCAAATTGTAGGCCTCCCCAGATTAATTTATAATGCATCTATCTCTGCATCAGCAGTTTCTGCCATCTTTTCCTAACCTGTTCCTTTAGGGCGCAGTCCTAACTAGATTAGGGATGTACGAAAGTCACTTACCTGTTCGCGGATTATGTTGATGGGGGGGTGCTCCGTCCCTCCCCCCGGAATCCTCGCCGGGGCAGGAGACACTCCGTTCCTCCCCCCCGGAATCCTCCGAGGCCAGCTGTGCTGGAAACACAGCTGTGCTGTGCAAGGAAAACCCGTACGCAAATGGCGGTGGCTACGGCTGCCGCCATTTGCATTCCTTATTTTTGCCCTCTTAGTCTACGTAAATATTTACATAGACTATGACGGCAAAAATCAAGGGGAATGCAAATAGCGTAGCAGGCACTATTTGCATCCCTTTTTGATTCCCCGTTTTAGCCTATATAAATATTTAATTAAATATCACGTCATCTTTTTTTAAAAAAAAAACCTAGTCATGATAGGCTACGTAAACCTTTACGTAGCCTATCACGTCTTTCTTTTTTTTTCTTTTTCTTTTTTTTTACCATAGTGGAAATGGTGGCAGCGGCAGCCGGTCAGAAGACCGGCTGCTGCTGCCGCCGCCAGAGCCGCTGCCAGAGCCGCCCCAGGTGAGCTGCCCAGAAGATCCGCCCCAGGTGAGTCTCGTCCGCCACGGAGTTCGGGGGACCGAATGCACTGGCATTCGGCCTCACCATGATCCATGGTGGAATTCTCTGCCATCCCTAAACTAGATAGGTGGCTGCCTCCAAAATCGGAGGTGACTGCCTATCCAAAGCAAGGCAGGAGAGGTAGAGGGGGGATCGTGTGCTCCATGCCTCTCCTGCCTTGCTGTTTTTCACTAGACACTCCATTTTTGGAGAGGAAGTTGCTGTATGACACATGGGATGTGTCGTACGTGCAGTTCAGCTCTCCCCACCCCAGAATGCCCCCCAGCCCCACCCCTTTTCAGTTGTTCCACGCTCCCCTTGCAAGCGCGGAGGGTGGGGCTTCTCCACGCTGTCTCCAAGGCTCCAGGCTCCAAGGTCGGTTCCCAGAAATGAGCATATCCTATGGCCCACTAGACGGTGTCTAGCAGCCAGAGGATTGCTCTCCAGTTGTTTGACGTCTTTGCTGTTCCCCCAGTAGCTAGCAACTATAGGCAAAGTTCTCCACATGAACTGAGCACAAGAAGAGAGGATGAATCAAGAAGAATGGAGGAAGTGGGAGCTGCATTTACTACATTTCAAAGGATTTTGAAAATACAGGTCACAGGTTATATTCCATGGTGTCCTTATGCCAGTGGAATGGACACTGCTAGTGGATCAAATTTCCCCTCTCTCCTGCATCCCCCCCCCACAGCCCAAATCTGCTCCAGATGATTGGTATACCCCCCAGGACAGATTTGGGATGTGTGCAGGGGCTGTAGGGGAGGAGGAGGGGAAGGGAAACTCCTGTTGCATGCTTGGAAATCTATTCATTGGATTTAGCCCATTATTTTTGAAACATATAAACTCCTATAGAGGGCTGCTAGGATGTGAAAAAGGCAGTGGTCTTGTGCTTAAATAAGCTGCTTAAACTTCATTGACTCCTGCAGGATGTAACCTAGCTGTGTCAGTGTGCAGGATTGCCACCCATGGGTGGATTTGCACAACTGTCAAATCTCATACTTCGTCTTCACATGTTGGCCAAGAAAGCCCAACGAATACCGACAATTTACTAAACTCAATTCCACATTGATCTCACAATAAAACAGAAAAAAATGCATCATAGTGAGTAAAAAGAATGCATCAGTCTGGGACAAAGATAATTTTATCATCCATCCAAACTCCAAGTATCTAGATGTTTATCAGCATAACATTTTATCGTCGTAGTCATAGTCATCGTTGTAGTATTTTATAGGCATATCAATTTAGCTGCTTACTGGTTCTATGCAAACAAGCTGCATTTCATCTTCCTTTGACTGTTTAAATGTTCCAGCTGAGGTATCTGCACCTTCTCCCATGAGGAGATGGGTGTGTTTAAGTTGTAGCAACACTAACTTACACATTTCTCCATGTGGGGGGAGAGAAGAAGGTAAAATGTACAGAGCTCATCTTCAGACATTCCAAACAAGCATGAGAAAATGAAATACAGAAAAAGAAGACAGACAAAATAAAAAGGGGAACATCTTAAAAAAGAACTACAATTGCCTAGTTGACCATTGCTACTGCTGAACATTTGAAACTGGCCAGTGAAAGAGAAAAATATGATTCTAGGGGTTTGGAATTGGCATCAGAGATACTGCTGTTGAGTTTGAGACTGTTCTTACTGTGAATCTAGCACTGCCTCCCTCATCCTGCTTGTTTGCTCCCTGCTCAGCCTTCATGAATTGTTGACTATGTATATTGTATAATTGATCGCTTTAGTTTCATTTGTATTTTTATTGAAGGTTTATCATCGTAAACCACATGGACATGTTGTAGGAGTGAAGAAATATTTTGAAATGGATAACTATGTATGTAAATGAACAGGCAATATAAAATCATAATCCAACACAGGCCCATTGGAACGAATGGGATTAAAATATGACTAACTCTTGTGTTGGATTGTAGTCTTAGGTCTCAGTGTTCTGCATTACAAACAAAACTGTCCTCGTAAAAATATTCTGCAACTTTCCACCGCTTGGGGAATCAGGGAATGCAAAATAATATATTTCTGCAACAGAAGTCTTGCTTGCTTTCTCTTTTTTAGGCTGCAGTCGTCTGGTCCCTGGGATAGTGAGAAAAGGAAGGTGGGGAAAGCTGGGACAAAGAGCACTGGAGTGCAATAGTCTGGAGCAGCAGAGGGGAGACAAGCATAGCATGGAGGGCTTATGGGGGGCGGCTTGTTGGCCTGAACTCCTATGATGCTTCAACATTAGCTATGCTAGCTAGGGCTGATGGAAATTGTAGGCCCAAACATCTGGAGGGCCACAAGTTGCTTGTCCTGGTTTATGAGGACAAGGCAAATGGCCAGGAAACCAGAGGAGGAGGAGAAGAGGAGTCCAGCTGTATAGGGAGGAAAGTGGCTATAAAGGGGAAGGAGACAGAGGAGAACAAGATCCGAAAGCAGCATTGGAAAGGAGGGAGAGGCAGCATCTCTCTGAAGCAAAGAGTGCTTTTGGGAACCTCTGTGGCAAGAATGATCTAGTCACTTCACACCAGCTGCAGTAATCCCAGACTCCTATGAGGATTGCCTTGAAGGAAAGGGCTGGTGCTTCACTCAGCAGAGCCAGGTTCAACTGGGTAAAAGCAGAAGCCACACCCAGGATAAATTTCTGTGTTGATGCATATAGAGTAAAGAGAGGGAGGCTCAGGATTGACTTGAAACTCCTTCAGTGTGATTTATGACGGAGATGATGGATCAGGGGTTGGGGTTGAGGTTCCCCTGTCCTCCTCACATACTGCAAGTGTGCACGAAGGCCAGCTTCACCACATAAGGAGACACAGCAGTTGACCAGGCTCCCAAGGTGGATGCAACTACCATGCGTTGAGGTTATAGAAGGCCATTATCTGCAACATGCCATTGGAAACCATCCTGTCACAATGGGCTAGATCCACTGGAAGTAGGGATGGATGAGCCCATCTCCGTTGAAGTCGGGTGGAGCTCGATGAACTGCTCCCCGCAGCTCACGCAGCCCAGGCCTGCTCGATGAGCTTCCTTGATCGCCCCGCCTGCCCACAAGTTGTGCGAGCCGCCCCTCTTCCTCATGCTGGCTGTCAAGGGCCGGTGTGGGAACAGAGGACCTCAGCAGCCAGCCCCCAGCCTCTCACCCTGGCCTCCAGAAGATGGGGGGGGGAGAAGAGGATAGGTGCCTCCTTCTTCCCTCCACCCCCACCTGCTACAGCAGCGGCAGCAAGGGACAAGCTGGTCATTTTCCGTAAGGCTAGGAAAACATACGGAAAACGACCAGCCTGTCCCGTGCCACTGCTGCTTTAGCAAAGATGGGGGAAGGAGGAAAGGTGCTGCCTTCTTCCCCTCTCCTTGCTGAGGGAGTGGGCGCCCGAGCTCTTGCCTGACTCAGCGCGCCGCGTGAGTTGGACAAGAGCTCAGGTCTGCAAGCTGGCGTCCAGGGGAATGAACCGGCAACTTCTCGCCGGGCTTCGAGCCCCAACCAGTTGCTCGCACCATCCCTAATTGGAAGAAGACTCTTTCTGTTGGAAGAAGGGAGCCTTTGGATCCAACCCAATTTCTTTTAGCATGGTGAAAGGTGGCCTAGTGTGAAGGGAGTGAAAACTGGATTCAGGGGAAAACAGCCACGATTGTTCCACTGTGTCTGGCATCACAAGTCACCTAGCCGCGCTACTCAATCCACTTTTCAGTATTTTGTCATAGCATTGTGAGCTACCATCTGTGTACATGGTGAAACAATCAGATGGCTCCTTTGCCGGTCATTCATTGCTTACCATTCTTAGATGGTAAGTACCTACATTTGCCAAAAAGACCACATGAAACACCCCTCTCTTAGAATACATTATGCTAGAGAAAACAGGGAAAGATCTACTGTTTTGAAGCCTGTGCAATCCACTTTCCTAAAAATTATAAAATTACCAGGTGTTATGCTTTATTTAAGCACAGTCATTTACTCGGTCTGTTCCCTACAAATTATATCACAGAAGCTGTTTTTGTTCTGATTATTTTAATTTGCCATTCTATATGGTAAACTCATCTCAGTGTTTGTAAATTATTATCCAAACAAAACCAAGGAAAAAATGAAACACAGGCATGGTATTTGGCAGGCTGCAAAATCCTGTGGGCTTTCTACACACAAGGCTTGCAGTGAGCTATAGAAATTGGTTCATTCAACTTCCTTTTTTTCAACTTCCTGTTTGCACACTGATGGGAAACAAAATATTCTAGTGGGTGTTTGAACAGCTTGAGCTCCGTTGACCTAGGAACTATTGCTCAGTGATATAAATACTGGCTTCAGATTTCAGCAGCTTGAAATTCTACATCCCCTTTAGACCTTCAAGGTTCAATTTCCCCCACTTTTTGAGTTTGTTGTAAACTACACATTTCTGAGTACATAGCTGTTGGTTATTCAGTAAGTTGATGCTTTAATAATAATAAAAAGATTACTATTGTCCCTACTTAAAATTCTACAAAAGAGAAGACAATGAAGAAATATCTAATGACAGTTGGGTTGTGCAAATGACAATAAATAGCCAAACTATTGCAGGCCATACCCTAAAGTATGAGTTTAAATCACAGGACTGAAAAATTATTTTATACTCTGTTGTTTGATTATATGAACATAGGGCAGCTTCCATAAAAGGAACTAGAATGGCTTTTCTCTGCCAACGATAGAGTATTAATTAAAGATGTACTGTGTAATTAAAGACATCACCATGTGAGTCCTACCAAGGAAATGCTTTTCTTTTCTTTCTTTTTTTGCCTAGGTAGTGCTATAGTGACACCTAGTGACAAATGAGAAGCATTGCAAGTATTATAACAATATTTTTAGAACTAGTTAAGGGTGTGTGTTGGGTGGGGGGGGGAGAGACACCTATCTGTTCCAGTTCAGAAAAGAACTATATTTAATCAGAAGCCTGCACCATAACCTACACAACTAAGCACAGAAAGACAATCATATGTATCTCTATAGCTATCTATCTATCTATCTGATCATTATTTTAACTTCAATGTTTTAAGTAAGCAAGGTCATGGCTTGAAACTACACTAAGGACACATGGGAAGATAGCCCTTAACTGAAGTGGTAGAAGGAATTAAGACTCCTAAGCTGTTATTTATCAGACAGATGCACAGACAGTAAATTACCAATGAAGCCAGGCTTTTCACAAAGAATTGAAGTGAAGTGCTGAATTTGACATGAAGGTACCAGGTCTTAGCAAGGAGGGAATCTCCCTTGTAATGATCACCATCCCTATAGATATAGGTTGTACTCCAGATTTTCCTCCTTACTTTTGCAACATGATGAGGTGCATAGAGCACTGGAATTTGTGCTGAAAGATCTAGGTTCAAATCCAAGAAGGAGCCATGAAAAGGGGGAGAAGCCAATATCCCCCCTTTCTGGACTTGCTGAAGACTCAGAGAAGTGTTGAATGGGAGGAGGACACTGACAAGTGTCAGTTCAACATTTAATAGCAAGAAGATTTCATTCCAGCTGGAAGATATTGTCATCCCCCCACCTTTTAGTACACCTACTTTAGCACTCCCTTTGACGGCTGAAACATACAAGGAAATTGACAAGGCAGGGCTACACATATCAGACAAGCAAATCTGCACTCTTGAATACTTGTGAAAGAATGGGGGGGGGGAATAATTTAGAGAAGATCCCACCTTCCACCAACTACCCTGAGGGAAAGATCCTGATCACTGTTTTTTATGTTAATATTGTTTACTGTGTTTTTATTATTTTCATGTTACTTGTAAGCCACCTTGATAGGATTTGTATCCTGAAAAGCAGGATATAAATACATGTAATCAATAAATACTGTAAAATAAATTGAGAGCTAGTGTAGTGGTTAGTATGTCAACCTAGGACCAGGGGGATCTGAGTTCAAATCCCCCCTCAACCATAAAGGTGGCATTGGGCCAATCATTCTCTCTGTCGTCCCTGAAGGCAGGACTACTTCTAATGAGCTTAAGTTAAAGGAGGGTAGATTTTGGTTGAGCTTTAGGAGAAACTTCTTAATGGCAAAGAGCCATTTAACAAAAGAACCAGTCACTCAGTTACAGGGAGGGAGGGGGTTCTCCCTCCCTGGAAGTCTATAGCAGAGCTTTGACCACTGTTTATTGGGGGTGCTGTTGCTCTCATTTCCTGCATCGAGCAAGCAGTTGAGTTAGATGGCCTGCAAGGCCCCTCCCGGATTCTGTGATCATTGGTCTGTGCCCATGCAAGTTGCTGCTAGCTGTTTATCTCCCTCTGTTCCACACCACCTCACTGGCTGCTGCTTTGGATGCTCCTGCAATTTTGAGTGCTGCTGTTTCTTCCGTTTGACAGTATCTCTCTCCCACACTCTCAGCAGCTGCTCACTGTGACAGTGTACCTCTAGCTAAGTGGGAAGCTGAACAGCTGCTTGCAGAACCCGAGCCAATCTTCTGCCTGGATCTGTTGGCTAGTGTTCCTGTGAAAGTTGTGTGAAGGACTGCATTAAACAACTTGCGCTGAATTAATTGTACCTAGTACCAGCCTTCCCGCACCCCCAAACCTAGGAGAAAACAAAGCTGTCATCATCATCACCAACAGCACAAATCACTCCTTAATCATCTTTGAAGGATATTTAAAAATTGTCTGTCTATTCATAGGAATAATCACTGAGAAACACACACAGCTTACTTTGGTTTCTTTTCAAATGGCCTTCATCAAGTTTCTGAAAAGGGGTACGTGCCTTTTTCTTTGTTTATTTTTTAAATTTATTTTTGTCATGATGTTTGGGGAGATGAGTCATGATGTGATTCATTTGCCCAGTACTATAAATAATATTTCAATGTCAGTTGAGATGATATCTTGACTCTTGCTCCCTTCCCCCTAAAGATCTTACTATCCTCAGCCTTCAGGATAAAGGTGGGCAGCCTGTGGCCCTTGGTCTAATTTCATGTGCCCTTTGCAAACCATCAGTTCAGACCTCTGGCAGGAGCTATCTGTCTCTTCCCTGGCAGCCTGCTGGGCAGGAAGGAAGAGGGAGAGAGAGAAAAGGGATGGCAGAATGACAGAGAAAAGGGGTTGCCCACCCACTTTTGGCTTTGGCCCTGCCCACAACCAAAATGAGGCCCCCAACAGATTGTGAGGTGCTCCAAAAGGATCTCTCCAAACTGGGAGAATGGGTATCCAAATGGCAAATGTGGCTCAATGTAAGCAAGCGTAAAGTGATGCTTTTTTTCTTTGCAAAAAAAATCCCAAATTCAAGTATAAGCTGATGGGATCTGAGCTAGCAGTGATTAACCAAGAAAAAGATCTTGAGGTTGTGGTGGACAGCTCAATGACAATGTCAACCCAGTGTGCGGCCACTGTAAAAAAGACAAACTCCATGGGAGGCATAATTAGAAAAGGAATTGAGAATAAAACTGCCAATATTATACTGCCTTTATACAAATCTATAGTGTGATTGCACGTGGGATACTGTGTACAGTTCGGGTCACCACACTTAAAAAAAGGATATTGTAGAGCTGGGAAAAGTGCAGAAAGAGGCAATTTAAATGATCAAGGGGCTGCAGCATCTCCCCTATGAGGGAAGGTTACAACAGTTGGGATTGTTTAGCCTGGAAAAAAGGAGGGTAAGACAAGACATGATAGAGATGTACAAAATTATGCATGGTGTGGAGAATGTGGATAGGGAAACTTTTTTTCTCCCTCTCTCGTAATACTAGAACTTGAGGTCATCACATGAAGCTGACTGGTGAGAGATTCAATACAGATAAAGGGAAGTACTTCTTCACACAGTGCATAGTTGAACTGTGGAATTCTCTACCACAGGATGTAGTGATGATGGCCACTAACTTGGATGGTTTTAAAAGGGGGGTAGACAAATTCCTGGAGGAAAAGTCTATCAATGGTTACTGGGCTTGATGGCTATGTGCTACCTCCAGTACCAGAGGTGGTATGCCTATGTACTCCACTCCAGTTGTTGGGGAACATGGGTGGGAGGGTGCTGTTGCACTTGTGTCCTGCTTGTGGTTTCCTGGTCAACACCTGGTTGGCCACTGTGTGAACAGAATCCTGGACTAGATGGACCCTTCGTCTGAGCCAACTTGGCTCTTCTTATGTTCTTATGTTATGTTCTTACCCATGAGGGAATGTGGCCCCCAAGAGAAAAAAAAAGTTGCTTTAGGACATTACAAGACTCTTGTGCTGCTTATAGGAACTATTCACAGATTTTGAGCTACTATGGCCAGGCATGAAGTGTTCTTTGAAGGACTTTGACTATTTTCCTGAAGCTTTTTGTTACTGATCATGTTAAAAATGTGTTAGATGCAGGACTAGACAGACCACATTCCTATGACTATTCCTGTCTACTTTGAGAATAAAGTTATTTGTGTGAAATCTTAGTCATCTGTCTTTGGAGAAGTGTCCTAGACTGATGTTGTGACAGCAGTCTTAGATTTAAGGTAGGTAAGATCCTCATCGATTTTATCTGAGATTTATTTAACTTGCATGTAGCTGTCATGTTGAGAAGTGAGCTTGCAAAAAACGAATGAAGGGAAGACATATTGACTAAGCCTTCTTAGTCTTAACTAAGAAGAGCTAAGAAGGTATACAGAGCTAAGAAGATATATCTCATGATGACGAACAGTTGAGCAGCATATTCACATGCCCAGAATATACACATATCAGAATGGTGGATCAGATGAGTACTCCCAGACATTTTTGAGATCCTTCATCAGAATGGATGAAAGAATATACACCCTCACTATCACAGTGCCTTAAGGGAATTTCCCATTACCCATATTTTATGGTAGAATTAACTTTTCAAAGAGAGTAATGTACTTTACATAATTCCTTGCTTTCCACCGTGATGTGTGTGGATGGATTCAACACGAGGCCAGTTGCTCTTCAACCAAAAGCACAACAAACTTAACAAAACAAAAAAACAGTCTCACTCAGCATGTTGTGGCAAATAAATGGAACTCAAATTGCACACATTCATAAGACAAGGGTGCAGTTTGGTCTTCCCATGAGGTTATTATAGGAATCATGGTTTGGAGGAAACAGAGCCTTTGTATGAATTGCACTGTATTGGCAGAACTGACACAACTGTCAGCACCTTAGAGAGTCAGGACTGCAAGCAGCCAGTTGAAAGGTAATCTGCATCAGGCCAAAATCAAGGTCCAGGGCAAGGAAGGAAAGAAGGATCATAGGCAGACAAATAGTTAAAGTGATGCAGGTGGTTCCAAAAGGTGGCAGTCTGGGTTGGTACAGGAGTATTAGTGATGATGACTTGCTCAGACTGGGGACCCACAACTACAGCAACAGTTATATAAGGCCAGACAAGCATCTTTTGGCCCCCCAGATCAGCTGGTCTGATCAGCTGCAGAACCACTCACTGGGTGGTGCTGCAGCACAGCAAAGATCAGGCCAACAGCTTCGTCTACCTGCAAAATGTCCTGGTGGCACAGGGAGAAAGGTGCCAGTCCTTTGCCTGAATCTCCTGGGTGCCTGACAGCAAACGTCTTCAAGCTATAAGATTAGGACAGCTTTCCCCAACCTGTTGCCCTCTAGATATTTTTGGACTTCAGCTCCATCAGCCTCAGCTGCATGGCCAGGAATGCTGGGAGTTGTAATCCAAAGCACCTGAAGAAGAACAGCAGGTTGAGGGAGGCTGGATTAGAGTATTGTGTGTTTATTGAATGAAATGGATAGAATGCTGAACTTGGGGAAGAGCGATGTTCAAATCCTTGTTCTCCAAATGGTCTTAGGCAAGCTATTCCTTTTTAAACTCACTTCTCCATCTGTAAGGTGAGAATGTTATCCATCTATTTCACACAGGGCTAGTCCTACCATTAGGCAAAGTGGGGCGGTCGCTTCAGGCAGCAGATGCTGGGAGGCAGCAGGAAAGTGTTGGAGGAGATTTCTGTGGGCCATGTTGCTTGCCTTGCGCCCCCTAAGCTAGCCTGCTGGCTTCAGGTACAGTGGAGGAAACTGTCCCATTCCCAGCACTGAAGTAAGATTCATCTGCTAGTCCAGTTGGCTTTTGTACATAGAATGGGAGGGGCGCCATCTTGTTCTTTGCCCCAGGCAGGCAAATGTCTTGGGCTGGCCCTGATCTCACAGGGGTGTTATGTGAATGAATGACATCACCACTACATGGAACCATACCCCACCCCACACCCCAAACAGAAGTCACTTAACACCAAAAAGCCCAATAAAAGTTTTTTCTTCCTTTTCTGCATACTAGTTGTTGAGGACTTGAAGTTTAATATAACACAAGGAAGGAATGATGGAATCTTAGACTGATTTGCTACTGAAATTGTAGGAAAAAGAATGAGGAAACACAAGCATACGGAAAGAAAGTTACTATGAGAGCCAATTTTATGTTTACATGAACAGCTTATTCCTTGTGCACTGTGTTCTTTAAAGACTTCAGCTTGCATTTTAAACTGCCCTGGAGGATCCTAGACTAGCAGGTGGGTGACAGCTGAAGTGGACTTTTGTGGCCTGCTGGGAAGACAGGAGTTAAGGGCCTGTTTGTCTCTTTTAAAAAACGCAATTACTGTAACAAAAAGTGTTTGCCCAGTCATCTACTCACCAGCTCTACAGCCTTTGGAAGGCTTTTAAGACATTTATAAGTCAGGGCACCTAGCTGGTGGATGGGATGAGTCAGCAAGACTTTTGTTTTGCCTGCCTGTAGGCAGAACAAAACAGATACACAACCATCTTCTTACCAAGGCTGTCAGCTTAGTAAGCACTTTAAAAAGAGCATTGCAGAGAAAGAGAGTGCTGTGAAACCCCAAACCTCTTTTTCTTAATTATTATTATTAGGGTTGGATGCCTCTGTCAATTTCAGTTCTTTGAGTTTGTCATTTTTCCAATCCTAAATTAAGTACGTATCAAACTTTGGGGATTTTTTTTAACATTTGCATGAAAATTCATACACATTTTTGTGCACATTTCTCTTAATACACGCGTCTGGGTACACAGTTTTGCCTAGTATACTCATTTTTCACTAGTAATCGTCCTAATATAGTGCATTTTTGAACAAGCATGGACTTGGAACATCAAAGTTCCTGAGTTATTTTATGGTAGTTTTTCCTGGCCCTCCTAGGAATGAGAAGGATTAAGGCAGAAGGAAGGGAGAGTTCTGTATTAATCATCCATTCTGTATAAAAATGGTTTAATTTCGGGAACAAAGGAAGGGTCCTGCCGAAGAGTGATAGAGTTCGTGTTGAAAGAACAGAGGTAGTCCTTTGTGGAGAGTGCAGCTAGTTCTGAGCCCCTTTTGGCCTATGTTATAGGTACGAGGAATAGCACCTTGAGAGAGAGAAAAATATTATTATATTATTATATTATTATATTATTATATTTATTTATACCCTGCCTTTTCCCCAATACTGGGACTCAAGGTGGCCTTACAACATTAAAACTGCTACAATTAAAACCTATAAATAGAAATAGAAATACAACTGTATAAAAGTTAAACATATAATTAAATCATCAATATTAAAATTGTAAAGATATTAAAACATTAAAAGACAACCAGAACAAAAACGGTATCCATACGTTGCATTTTCCCAGGTCCAGACTAGTTATCCCCAAAGGCCTGCTGGAACAAAAAAGTTTTTGCATGCCTGTGAAAACATATCAAGGAGGGTGCCACTCTCGCCTCCCTGGGAAGGGAGTTCCAGAGCCTTGGGGCAGTAATGTAATGAGATCGTTCTCAGCAGCTCAACAGGGGAACTGATGAGAGCTGATAGTATCACATAAAGACCCCAAGTTGGGAAGCAATGTATAACTAGAGAACATAGCAGTGTTGCCCCTCTGAAGACTCACCGAAGCTGCAGGTGAGGACCAAGTGGCTTGTGGCATGATTTAGAGTCCCATGTCTCAGCCCTAATTGTTATGTATGTTGAGAGGTAATGGTTTCCAGAAAAGAGGTTCCACAAGAAACTGCAGCTGGTATTAGGATATTCCCTTTCCCACCTGAATATGTTCATGTCAGGAGACACATACAGTATCTGAAATAAAATATCTGGAGATGCGATTGCACACTCTGTGCCTGGATCTTAAAGGAAATATTTAATGGGTGGAAAGATTTCATGGTTCTTGAACCAATGATTTTCATCAAGATAGAGTCTTCTTCCTTAACAGCTATATACAGAGGGAGGACCACATCCAAATCCTTTTTAAGTGGTTGTGACAGTGAAATTACATGATGCCATTTTCCGTCCTTATGCCTGTGTTGGTTTTGAGACTGGTTAAATGCACCATTCCCTGATATGTGACCATTATCTTTGACATGGAATCAGTTAGCAAAGAATGTTAATACCTCTCATGTTCTCCTCATTATGCCTTCTCATTTTCATGACAAAGACAGTAAGGGGAATGGAAAATGGTGCAAAATTAATCCTGACAGTCGGGACACATAACCCTATACAGAAGGCACAGCTGGAAAAGCCAGATGCCTGTTTGAAAAGTTGGGGAGGGGGAATTAGATATTTTTGTTTGCTTCTCACATGACTGTAACAACCTAAGCTATACTTGCCAAATGGGGTAAGACCACACTGTTGTGCTTCTGGTTAGATGCACACCAACTACAGAAGATTAGTGACAATTGACTATGGATCAATTCACACATGAATATATGTTGTTCATGATTTGATTACTCAGCATTGATGATTCTCCACCAAATATGTGATTTAAAATGGATTTAAATGTGGGTTTATGTTTTGTTTTTATGGACAGTACCTCAAGTCATAACTGGAATAAAGGTGCTATATAAACAAATATAATATTATTAGTATGAATAGCATGTAGCCCAAACCTCCAGATAGTTATCACAGCAGCTTCAAGTAGGGGACAGAATAGAATCCATGCATGGCCTGCAAGTGGTCACAAGATTAATGATTTGTGGGTAGGGGAACCTGTAATGACTCCATTGTTATGGACAGATTATTATCTGATCCAGATAACTGAGACGACAACCCCATGGCTGTCATAGCACTCTTTTACTTTATGGCAGTAAAAAAGAAAAGAAAAATGTTTTGATTATCTGCTATTTGCCCTTTTACCTTAATGCATCAATTAAACAAATCAAGAAGTACCAAGATTTATAAAAAAAACTATTGAGTTTTAACAAAACAAAACAAACTAACAAAAAAATAACAAAACCAAAAAATTAAAAATATAACAACATATTCTAAAAACCTCAGTTTCAAATATTGCAATATTCTAGGGAGAAAAAAAGAGAAAAAGAACAGATTACACATAAACTTCAGTAAAAGCAGACCAGATATCCAGATATAAGTCCATTTGCAAGTTATGCCTATATACCACTCTTTCAAATGTTGCTAGCATTGTTAAGTCTTCAATCCATTGCGTTATAGGCCATGAGCTTTTATCCTTCCTTTATCATAGTATCAGTCTTTTCGCAACCAAAAGGGTGCAAAAGATCCATTTACGCTGTCCATGTGTTACGTTCCAAAAAGTAGGTAAGTAATTTAAGAGAACATGTAAATCAGTAAATATTAAAGAGCTTCCCAATTCAAAATTTATCCATATAATAACTTCCTCCCAAAAGGAGGCAACTATTGGGCATTTCCAAAACATGCGAATAAAAGAAGCGTTAACTGCATTACACCTCCAACAATTAGCAGAGTTTGACAAACCTTTATTAAAGGGACGTTGTGATGTCCAATAGAACAGGAAACAAAAGTTTTTGCTGAATAAAGCATAACCGGAGATCCATAGAGATATCCAATACAGATGCCAAAATGGCAGTCCATTGATTAGACAAAATAAGACATTCCAATTCCCTGTTCCATTCCTGCTGTAGACCCCATGTATCATATTTATTAATTGATAATAAGTATTTATTAACATAAATTGTGGGTCAATATATCTGGTCAGCTTCAATAAGTGTTTCCAATAGCAAAGGAGATTCTGAGGCAGTAAAAGCAGCAGGACCGAATCTAGATACTAACAAATGTTTCAATGCAAATACTGCCATTCTGCTGTAGCAGGCAAATCAAATTTATCTATCTCACAATGCTGAAAATAGCAAAAACTCATCAACATTAACAACACCCAATGATTGATCCACGGTAAAGATCATTTTATCTGTCCATGTCCGCCACAGAAGCATTTTTTCTCCGATTCATAAACCTGGATTTCCCCATAAAGTCAATTTAGCATGGGAAAATGTGTCAAACTGTAATTGTCGTGACATTATACGCCACACATCTCTAACTGTCAAGATTGTGGGAGGAGCTCTATCTGCCTTAATATGCCAGTAACCTCATGCCATCCATTTGGAGAGAGGCTCCCGACAAGAAGATTCCAACACTGACCAAGGTGGAAAATCAAATCTGAGTGGAAAAGACCAACATTTAGTACAGGTCAGCAAATAAGCCTGATGATATTTAGCAAGATCCAGACAAATTAACCCACCTTCATTAATTGGAAGTTGCATCCTTTTCAAAGATATTCTTGGTGAAAAGGACCCCCCCCAAAAAAAATTATGAAACAAAGCATTAAGTTTTTGGAAATATTTGCCAGGTGTAAGCAAGGGGATCCCATGTAAAGAAGTACCAAGATGAGTGAGCTATTTTTTTCATCACTTATTTGTATCAAAATCTCCAGTGCTGTACATAAGCCCCAGATCCAGGGGTCACTCTAAGTCAGAGGTGTACAACATATGGCTTGCAGGCTGCATGTGGACCATGGCCACTTCCTGTGCAGCCTGAGGGAGGCTGGGGCAGCCCCACCAACTTTTCCCTGCAACCCCTCAGTGGGGCCAGACCAACGTTCACATATTTGGAGCAACATTGCAAAAGGGACCCTACATGTGTACACCTGTATGTGGTTAGGGTCTCCTTTCTGACATCGTACCAAAAACATGGTCATGGGCCAGGGGGTGGGGGCAGCAGGACCAGGATATGTATGAACGCTAGTGGACATTCTCCCTTCCACATGTTGATGGTATGCATAGAGGAGGTCTTCTGAACAATCTTTCCTCATCCAATACTAGCATTACTGGAACTATCCACACAAAAACCTAGGAGATCCTGTACTCAAGAATAATGGTGATCCTGCACTCAAGTGGGCAACTTCTTGACATGTATACATAAGGGCCTTCTTTTTCCTAGTGTTGGAAGTTCTGAGTCTTACAGTAGGTAGTAGCCTGAAGGGCTCAAAGGTTGGGTGATGGGGAGGGGAGAGAAACAGCTTTAGCTTTGACAGCACAATCTAAAATATAGTATTTAAGCACTTAAACACTTCACATACATTATCCCTGCAATCCTTACAGCTGTGTAAGGAATGCCACTGTTATTATTCCCCTATTGGGGCTGGTGGGGAAGGAATAATCTGAATGGAGTGTGTCTTAGGATAAGAGGAAATTGCTTGCCTAGGGCCACTGCATATATATATGGTTGAGCTAAGGTTTTAACGGGAGCAGATGGGCTTCCTAGCTCCCCAGCTCATATCCAATATTGTTTGTTTGTTTGTTTGTTTCTTTATTACATTTATACCCCGCCTTTTTTCCTCTTGCAAGGAACCCAAGGCGGCTTACATTATCCTCCTCCTCTCCATTTTATCCTCACAACAACAACCCTGTGAGGTGGGTTGGGCTGAGAGTCTGTGACTGGCCCAAGGTCACCCAGTGAGCTTCCATGGCTGAGTGGGGACTTGAACCCGGATCTCCCGGCTCCCAGTCCAATACTCCAGCCACTACACCATGCTGGCTCTTAAGTACTTTTAAGTACCACAATCTGCTCTCACAAGCTAACGTTAGTGGTATGGCAACTAAAGGAGAGTCATATCATCAGACTGACCAAACTGCACAATAGAAATGAAACCTAATTTTTGAAGACAAATAGGGGTACATCACAATAGGTAAGAAATGCACATTTTGGTACAAACACAAAAATCTCACATTTGAAACTCAAGCATGACAGCTGCCTCACAAAAGTCTCCAGTCACTCCTCAAGGCATGTGATGGAATGCAGTTCCCTTTCATATGCTTGAACTTGCCTTGGTTGGATTATGGGAGATTGTCAAGGTTGTGGCAGCCAGGAATGTAAGTATGAAAACAGGACAAATTGCATGTGTAAGAGAATGTAAGGATATCAGTAAAGTTCCTCATTTACTTTAACCATCAGAAGAATGGGGAAAAGGAGATTCGCAAAGGCATCCAAGAATGTGTCCTTGGAGTAGACAAACTGTATTTGCACTAATATAGAGAAATCAAACCAGCAAAACCAAAACAAAGTTATTAAAAAGTTACATACATTTACAATATGCCCATTCTTGTAGTACAGCAATGCCTTAATGTGGCTCAGGCATTGTCTTTACATGCTCCGGGAATGTCACACAGGCTGTGGGAATCTGTTACCACAGAATGTAATCTATGCGTTCCATGTGGTTTTGTACATTATTGTGTGTGGGTTATGGTTGTTACTGGAGTTTCCATTATGGAGCGGGGACGCTGGGTAAATTCCTGGCAGCAAAGCGGTTTCTCCAGTACATTAAAGTACAGCTCATATTTCAAAATGTGTTTTGTATTTTTTTTCCTTTCCCTGAGATCATTGCAAAAATAAGAAACAAATGGCACAGCTATCAGCTCTCATTACCAATTGCCCAGCAAATGTAAAAACACTAAAAATAGCCACAGGAAGCAACAATTTCTATGACAAATTACAGGGTTGTTTATTTAGTGTGCTAAGTAATAGATTTTTGATCAAAGATAAACAGTTTTAAAAGTTACATTTATTTTGTTGTGCAAGAAAAAGGAAATTGCTATTCCCTACAGGCTGTTTTACCTTGTAAAGCAATCCGTCTTCAAACCCAGAATGAAAGAGAGCCAAAAGCTGAATTAGATGACAAGGCCCTTGAGATACTGTGAGCTACTATGTTTAGTTGAGGACCACAGATGTTTCGTATCATGTATATCAGCACAAAGAACCCTGTGTGAATTTACATGTGCTGTGATCCGGAACCTTTCATGCATATGGGCCCCCCCTCTTCTGTTGTGAGAAGGGAAATTATGATTGCATCTAAGTTTCCCTTCTATACACTGTTTCTGATGTCACTTTCCCCCTATTAAAGCCTTAAATACATAGGTAACAAGGCAAGTGTAGATGCAAATGTTTCTCTATGGTAAATCTGACAACCAGTAATGAGCATCCTTGATCCCATGCTCAGGAATGGGAAAATGCATGTCCACTGGGGGGGAGCATAGAATCATAGACTCATAAGGCTGGAAGGGGCCTACAAGACCATCGAGTCCAACCCCCTGCTCAATGCAGGCAGTCTCCCATCCAAGTACTCACCAGGGCTGACCCTGCTTAGCTTCCAGGATCAGATCAGATCAGGCACATCCATGTCTAGAAACTGCTACTTGAGAGAAAGAATGAATTTATTTGTCCATTTTAGTTTCTCCCACATTCTTTTTTTTCGGATGAGAGGACCATGTTGTACCTGTCTGCCCTGTCGCTCTTAAAGGTGAGGAGCCTGTCAGAAAAGAAAAAGAGATGGCAATCCTAATTCAGCGCCACAAACATGGTTGGACGCCCAGGGATTCAAAGCCAGACAATGCTCATCATTTCTAATTACTGGCCATGCTGGCTGGGGCTTTTGGGAACTGTAGTCCAAAATATCTGGAGGGCACCAACTTGCCTGCCCCTGTGCTAAGCAATCAAAGCCCTCTACATGGATAGATCAATCTGTTAGTTTCACTTTCTGCCTAGTGATGGACGAATCCCCTACCTTCCGTTCCGAGGGGGGGGTTCGCAGAGGGGCCAGCCGCTCCACTCCTGACCCCTCGAAATCCTCCAGAGCAGTTCTGCATCTGGAGGATTCCACAGAGCCACACTCCAGCTCCCTAGCGAAGGAGATACAGTAATGGCTGCTGCCATTATCATATTGCTGGGAGAAATACAGCTGCAAATGGCATAGTGGACGCCACTTGCAGGCGTAAAGCGCTGCTTTTTTACCTAAATAGAGCCGTAAACAGCTGCAATTAGGTTAAACTCAGGGCTTTACGACTGGAAGTGGCATCCACTATGCCATTCGCATCTGTATTTTTTCCTGCAATAGGCTAGTGTATCATGGGAAAAAACACAGACGCATATGGCGTACACCACTTGCGGCCATAAAGTCCTGAGTTTAACCTAATTGCAGCCGTTTACAGCGCTATTTAGGTAAAAAATGGTGCTTTATAGCTGCAAGTGGCATCCACTACACCATTTGTGACTGTATTTCTCCCAGAATATGGTAATGGCAGCGGCCACTACTGTATCACCTGCGCTAGGGACCCTGAGAGCCGCGCCGCATGAAATCCTCCAGAGCTGGAGGTAAGTGGTGCCATTCCACCATGGAATCTGGAGGTCGGATTGTTGGAATCCGGCCTCATTTGAGTCCGCGGCAGAATTCTCCAACATCCCTATTTCTGCCATATTGGAATTTTTAAAAATGTAAGTTCTTTCTTACTTTCTTAAGTTAGTTCTTTCTAGGGATGTCTGAAAGTCACTTACCTGTTTGTGGATTATGCTGATGCTGGAGGGGAGGTGCTCTGTCCCTCCCTCCCCAAAATTCTGGCCGGCCGGCTCCGCTCCGCAGGGATTCTGTGGAGCCGCCGGCCGGCTCCGCCAGCGGCCGGACATCCAGCCGCTGGCTAGCAAGGACGCAAATGGCGGCGGCCATAGCCGCCGCCATTTGTGTCCCTGCAGTCAGCTGTGATAGGTTACGTAAATGTTTACGTAGCCTATCACAGCTGAGTAAAAACAAAAACAAAAAAACGCGCGTACGCAAATGGCAGCGCCCATGGGCGCCGCCATTTGCGTTCCTTATTTTGGCACATCTAGTCTACGTAAAGATTTACATAGACTACGGTGAAAATAAGGGCAACGCAAATAGCGTGCCCTTATTTTCTCCATAGTCTATGTAAATCTTTACATAGACCAGAAGTGCCAAACTAAGGAACGCATGGGTCGCCGCCATTTGCGCACGCGTTTTGTTTTTTTTTCAAAGTCACCCATGATAGGCTACGTGACGATTTACGTAGCCTGCCATGGCTGACTTTGGAAACCTAGCCGGGATAGGCTACATAAATCATTACGTAGCCTATCACGGGTGTTTTTGTTTTTTTTACTTTAGTTTTTTTTTTTTTTTCAATGGCGGCAGCTGCAGCTGGTCGGGTGACCGGCCGCCGCCCTCGCCCACGCTGAAACGCCACCGGGACCCGCCCCCGAGAGGGACATTCGCCGAAGGTAAGTCCCGTCCCAGGGGGCGCGGGGGGCCGGCGGAGAATTTCCCAACCAACTTTGGGGGGGCGAATGCATCGGCGCTCAGCCTCCCAAATATTCGGGGAAATTCTCCGCCATCCCTACCGCCAGGAAGATCCCGTCCTGGGGAGGTGGGGGGGCGGGCCGTTCCGCCACCGATTTCTGGGGGCCGAATGCGCTGGCATTCGGCCTCCCCGAGATCCGTGGTGGAACTTTCATACATCCCTACATAGGGATGTACGAAAGTCACTTACCTTTTAACGAAATTGATTCATGGTGGAGGGGAGGCGCTCCATCACTCCACCCGAAATTCTGGCTGGGGGGGAGGCACTCCGTCCCACCCCCCCTGAAATTCTGGCAGGGGGGAGGCACTCCGTCCCTCCCCCCCGAAATTCTGGCTGGGGGGGAGGCGCTCCGTCCCTCCCCCCACGAATCCTGGCCGGCCGGGTCTGCAAATGGCGGCGGCCGTAGCCACCACCATTTGCGTCCCTGCAGTCAGCGATGATAGGCTATGTAAATGTTTATGTAGCCTAACACGGCTGATTTAAAAGAAAAAAAACATGCGCGTATGCAAATGGCAGCGCCCATGGGCGCCGCCATTTGCATTCCTTATTTTGACACGTCTTAGTCTATGTAAACATTTACATAGATTAAGACGGTGAAAATAAGGGGAACGCAAATAGCGTACACGCGTGTTTTTTTTAATTTAAATCAGGATTTCGCCGTAGTCTACGTAAATCAAAAACATCCGTACACACTTTTTTTTTTTTTTAAAGTCACCCGTGATAGGCTACGTGACGATTGACGTAGCCTATCATGGCTGACTTTGCAAATCTAGCCGTGATAGGCTACGTGAATCGTCACGTAGCCTATCAGGGGGCGTTTTTTTTTTTTCTTTCATTGCAATGGCGGCGGCGGCAGCCGGTTGAAAGACCGGCTGCCGCTCCCGCCCCGCTCGAACACCCGCCGAACCGCCGGCTGGACCCGCCGCCAGGAGGGACATTCAGCGAAGGTTAGTCCCGTCCCGGGGGGGGGCGGGGGGCGGGGGGTGCAGAGGATTTCTCCCCGAAACTTGTTCGGGGGGCCGAACACGTTGGCGCTCGGCCCCCCGAAGTTTCGGGGAGAAATTCTCCGCCAACCCTAGAGATCTCAAGGGAACGTTTTGTGCCAAGGCGGGCATGATAAAGGACAAAGAAGGCAGGGACCTAATAGAAGCAGATGAGATTAAGAAGAGGTGGAAAGAATACACAGAAGAACAATGCAGGAAAGATCTGAATGTCCCTGATAGCCATGATAGTGCGGTCACGGAACTTGAGCCAGACATCCTAGAGAGTGAAGTCAAGTGGGCCTTATGAAGCATTACTAAAGGCGAATCAAAAAGGGACGCAAATAGTGCCCGCTACGCTAATTGCATTTCCCTTTATTTTCGCCATCATAGTCTATGTAAATATTTACGTAGATTCAGACGGCAAAAATAAGGAACGCAAATGGCGGCGGCCATAGCCGCCATTTGCGTACGTGGTTTTTTGTTTGTTTGTTTTTCCAGAGTCCTCCGCGGCCGGAAATCCGGCTGCGGACAGCTCTGGGCTGACCTGGGCTGGGCAGCTGGGCTGGGCAGCTGCCGCAGAGCACAGCTGGCCATCAAGGATTCCGGGGGGGAGGAACGGATTGCCTCTCCCCCCGTCCAGGATTCCAGGGGGAGGGACAGAACGCCTCCCCCCCCCACCATCAACATAATCCGTGAAAGGTAAGTCACTTTCATACATCCCTAGAAGAGGATCTAAACAGTCTCTTGTTGAGGGTGAAAGAGGAGAGTGCAAAAGCTGGTTTGAAACTCAACATTAAAAAAACTAAGATCATGGCGTCTGGCCCCATCACTTCCTGGCATATGGAAGGGGAAGAAATGGAAGCAGTGACAGATTTTATTTTCTTGGGCTCCAAGATCACCGCAGACAGTGACTGTAGCCATGAAATTAAAAGATGCTTGCTCCTTGGGAGGAAAGCTATGGCAAACCTAGACAGCATAGTAAGAAGCAGAGACATCACCTTGCCGACAAAGGTCCGTCTAATCAAAGCTATGGTTTTCCCAGTAGTAACATATGGCTGTGAGAGCTGGACTATAAGGAAGGCTGAGTGCCGAAGAATTGATGCTTTCGAACTGTGGTGCTGGAGAAGACTCTTACGATTCCCCTGGACTGTAAGGAGGTCAAATCAGTCCATCCTAAAGGAAATCAACCCTGACTGCTCATCGGAAGGACAGATACTGAAGCTGAAGCTCAAATATTTTGGCCACCTAATGTGAAGAGAAAACTCCCTGGAAAAGACCCTGATGCTGGGAAAGACTGAAGGCAAAAGGAGAAGGGGACGACAGAGGATGAGATGGCTAGATAGCATCACCGATGCAATGAATATGGACTTGAGCACACTCCGGGAGAGAGCGGAGAACAGGAAGGCCTGGCCTGCTATGGTCCATGGAGTCACGAAGAGTCAGACACGACTGAACGACTGAACAACAACAACAAAGTTCTTTCCATGCCATTTATGAAGAAATTTGCAAACCTTGGTAAGTTCTTACCCAGAAAAGAAGTCAGATGAAATTCTCACCCCTCCTATTTGAAGGTATGCTTTTTTTGCATTGAATATTATGGTCTGGATCAAGATTTAGACATACGTATAGCAGACCCATTTAAATAAATGGAATTGACTTGCAGTGTCAAGATGACTAATTCAGCCTGTTAACTTGAAAGTAAGTCTAGTTGAATTCAATGGGGCTTACCCCCACAGAAATGGGCAAAGGATTTCAGCCTCATAGTGCAATCCTATGCATAGTTACTCAGAAGTAAGCCCTATTGTGTTCAACAGGATTTACTCCCAGAGTCCCAGGCAAGTGTGTATAGGATTGAAGCTTCCATGTCCACCTTGCTGAGAACATCCACCTGTAGCAATATTGAGGTAGGGTAGGGATGGACAAATCTGTCGATTTGTGTTTCAAATTTTTCCAAGCTAGGTTTGGTTTATCCTGAACACTGAGAATATGTATTTTTAAGTTTGCATGTTTGTGAACCATCCAGAGAACTTTGGCTATTGGGCAGTATAGAAATGTAATAAATAAATAAATAAATAAAATTTGTACCCATTTTTGTCTGCATTTCTCCTAATACATGCATTTTTATTGCGATTTTCTTAATCTACAACTCTTTGCAAGCATGTTTCCTAATACAATGCATGGCATTATTTTCACAAATATACACATTTTTGTGTGCACTTTTCCTTAATAAAGACATTTTTGTACACATTTTGAACTCCATTGCAAAATTTAGAGAAGTGCAAATTTTGAAGGATAACTGAGTTATCCTCAGTCTACACCTTAGTTCAAAAGTGCAAAATTTGGTAAGTTTGCATTATAACGTGAACCAACCAAACAAGAAATTAAAATTAATAAAAACTCATTTAAAAGCCACATGTATTCTAATGAGAACCTACAGTCTCCAGCAGTCCTCATGCCAAGTTAGATTTGCAGTTTAAAGGGAGGTCATACGCTCTAGCAATAAAGAAGTGTGTGTGTCGGGGGGGCAGCCATTTTTCTTCCCCCACCCCTTTTTTGTGTGTGAGGAAGTGTCATTATGCCTGGGGAAGTACTACAGTATTTTACTAATCAGCTGCAATGCTCATTAGTCTGCTTATTATATCTGAAGAACTTGTATTTGTTGAAGAAGCAGCAACTGAGATAAAAGAAATTTGAAAGTGAAATCATTACAAATTTGAGTCAGTGCCTCTTGCAGTTGGAAAGCCTGCTCTGTTACCTTTAATGAGCTGATGCCCCAACCTCTGGAAATACATCCATAGAGTCTAAGTGCTTTTGAACTTACTAGTAATCACATTACTCTGTGATGAAAATTAATATGAGGCAGAATTTACTGTTTATTGAATATCATGTTAAACATCTGTTTCATCCCCATGTAGGAAATGCACTCAAGCCTAAAGAAATTCAAGAAATTACTGGCTCAGGTATTAGAAGGGTAATCTTCTGACTGGTAATGAATGAATGTGTATGTACCTTTAAAGCCAGCCCTGCAGTTAAGCAGTCAACTAACTCACTTGCCAAACCCACTACTTGAGGTAGATCCATAGGGCCGATGGGACTGATCTTTTAAAAATGATCTTCATGGCTTAAGAGATCAGGATCATATTTACATAGCATATTAATAACAGGAAATAAATATATTATGGTGAAACAACTGGAAAATCTTGATTTTAATTTTGTTTAAAAAAATGTCTTATATAACCATAAACATGGTTATGGTTTCCAAATTTCCCAAACAGGAAGAATTAATTTAGATCTACAATACAACACATAGTTGAGGGCACTCATGGGCATTGGAATCTCTTTGGGTTGTAGCTTCGGTTTTCCTATTTATTTCAATGCAAGCAGAATTGCATACGGAGAAGGTTCCTTAAACCAGCTCCAAGACTGGCATAAATTCTCCCCCATGTTGTTGGCATCACTATAGATCCAAAGCTTCCCCTGATCTGCCCACATAACACCCCCGATCCTCCCCCCACCTCTCCAATATTGGAGCGTCATCATTATTTTATTTATTTATTTGTAACACGTAGATACTGCTGAATATAATAAAGTACCTCAGCGGTTCACAATGAATAGTAAAATCACTTTAAAATACAACATTAAAAACACAACATTAAAAACACTTCCAGCTACAATTAAAAAAAAAAAAAAACAGTTCAAGGAGCAGTAAAATGGAGCAGCATGACTAATTTAATTACAGCCTGGGTGAACAGATGTGTTTTCAGGACATGTTTAAAAGACACCATGTTTTCTGCCTCCCAAATTGCATGAGGGATGGTTTTCCAAAGAGTGGGTGCCACTACAGAGAGTGCCCGCTTGCCGGGTACTTCATAGCGACATTCTGTTCATTTTGGAATGACCAGCAAGGCCACCTCTCATGACCTTAAAGGTCTCCTGGGTATGTATAAGGGAAGGTGGTCTGCTAGGTGTCTTCTAGGTGAATGAGGATATTTCTGTAGGAGCAGAGAGGGAGATCCAATGTCAGCTGACCTTCACTGAGGTCAGAGCTCTCTCTCCAGCCTCAGAGAGGAAGAGCCTCTATAATCTATGGCTCCTGGGACACTATCCCAAGGCCCATGAGATTGTAGCCTTGGAGGCTAATCCATATAGATCCTTTTACATACACACGCAGTCTTTCCATAATGGTCAGGAAATCCAAACTCCCTGTGCCATGTATGTGGAGCTGTGTACACAGGGGGAAGCATTGCACCTTTAGTGAATAAGTATAAACTGTTGCCGTCTTCAAGCATCGTAAGTGATTGACACGAAGGAAATGTGAGTTCTAAGCCTAAGGTGACAAAGATATGTTATGTGCACGGTGTAATCCTATAGATGTTTACCCAGATGTGCCATTGCCTTCCATGGGGCTTACTCATTAGTAAGTGCATTTACAAATGCAGCCTGACATCAAAAAAGCAGCAGATCCACTACAGAGCATTAGGATGCTTCCCCTGCCCCCCCCCCCATATCTTGGGTATGTGCTTTAAAGCTCTGCTATTGTTTTAATAATGGATCCCATACAAACATGTATCATACGTAAATGCCTGAAATGTAGAACTGAAGAAGGAAGGACGCGTCATTGTTAATTAGGAAATTTTGAAGAGATGTATACTGCTGTAAGAAAAATACCAGACTAGAAGACATGAAAACATTTATGTTTTAATCGTTTCCTTTGGGATGATCTTAACTACGCTAATTGGTCTTTGATAAAGTATGAGAGGTACTATTGAGTTAAATGGTCAACATGCTCATTATTTAAACAATAACATTTTTGTAGAAGTAAAGTAACCCAGAGCCATAACCTTGCTCATGGGCACTTTGTAGTTTTAATGCAGGTACCTGGAGTCTGCAACAGATTCTGTAGCAAACTGTACTGTGGGGAACTATAAACCATGTCACACGACTTTGGTTGGAATCATAGAATAGTAGGGTCGGAAGAGGCCTACAAGACCATCGAGTCCAAACCCCTGCTCAGTGCAGGAATCCAAGTCAAAGCATCCCTGACAGATGGCTGTCCAGCCTCGTCTTGAAGGCCTCCAGTGGGGGAGAGCCCACCACCTCCCTAGGTAATTGGTTCCAATGTCGTATTGCTCTAACGGTCAGGAAGTTTTTCCTGATGTTCAGCCGGAATCTGGCTTCCTGTCACTTGAGCCCATTATTCCGTGTCCTGCACTCTGGGATTATCAAGGAGATATACTGGCTTCCTCTCTGTGACAACTTTTCAAGTACTTGAAGAGCGCTATCATATCTCCCCTCAGTCTTCTCTTCTCAAGGCTAAACATGCCCAATTCTTTCAGTCTCTCCTCATAGTGCTTTGTTTCCAGTCTCTTGATCATCTTTGTTGCCCTCCTCTGAACCCTCTCCAGTTTGTCTGCATCCTTCTTAAAGTGTGGCCCAGAACTGGACACAGTACTCCAGGTGAGGCCTAACCAGTGCTGAGTAGAGGCCACTAGTACTTCACATGATTTGGAAGCTATACTTCTATTAATGTAGCCCAAAATAGCATTTGCCACATTGTTGCCTCGTATTCAGCTTGTGATCTACAACAGTTCCAAGATCCTTCTTGCTTGTAGTAATGTTGAGGCAAGTGGGAGTATTCCCCCATCCTGTAACTGTACATTTGGTTTCTTTTTCCTAGGTGCAGCACTTGTCATTTATCCCTATTAAATTTCATTTTGTTGTCTTCTGCCCAGCGCTTCAGCCTATTAAGATCACTTTGAATTATGTTTCTGTCTTCCAGGGTATTAGCTATCCCATCCAATTTTGTGTCATCTGCAAATTTGATCAGCATTCCTTGCACCTCCTCATCCAAGTCATTAATAAAAATGTTGAAGAGCACTGGGCCCAGGACTGAGCCCTGCGGTACCCTGCTCATTACCTCTCCCCAGTTTGAGAAGGTCCCATTGATAAGCACTCTTTGAGTCCGATTCTGTAGCCAACTGTGGATCCACCTGATCACTGTTTCATCTAGCCCACTTTTAGCTAGTTTGCTCATCAGGATATCATGGGGCACTTTGTCGAAAGCTTTGCTGAAGTCGAGGTATATTATGTCCACACCATTCCCACAGTCCACAAGGGAGGTTACCTGATCAACAAATGAGATCAGATTCGTCTGGCAGGATTTGTTCTTGACAAATCCATGTTGGCTTCAAGTAATCACTGCATTGTTTTCAAGGTGCTTACAGAATGATTGCTTTATAATCTGCTACAGAATTTTCCCAGGGACTGATGTCAGACTGACTGGTCTGTAGTTCCCAGGTTTGCCTTTTTTGAAGATAGGGACAACATTAGCCCTCCTCCAGTCATCTGGCACTTCCCCCGTCCTCCATGATTTCTCAGAGATCATGAGACAGTGGTTCTGAGAGTTCTTCTGCCAGTTCCTTTATTACTCTAGGGTGCAGTTCATCTGGCCCTGGAGATTTGAACTCATTCAAAGTAATTAGGTGTTCCTTGACCACATGCCTATCGATCTCAAGCTGCAATCCTGCCCCTTCAGCCTGTACTTCGGTTGAAGTCCTATGCACACTGACCTGGGAGCAAGTTCCATTGAACTCAACGGGACTTACTTTTGAGTAGACATGCATAGAATTGTGCTCTTAGGGGGCAAGCCTATGCATATTTAGACAGAAAAATGTCCTACAACTCCCAGCATTCCTCAGCCAGCCATCGATGGCTGGGGAATGCTGGGGATTTTAGGACTTTTTTCATCTAAACATGCATAGGATTGTGCCTTAATCGCCTTGCATATTCCCCCCCCCCCAATGGAAATACTAGCTCTCTAACAGCCCAGTCTTCTGCATGTTTCCTCAGGAGTAAGTGGGCATAGAATTGCAACCTACATTTTAGATTATAGAATCATAGAATCATAGAATAGTAGGGTTGGAAGGGGCCTACAAGGCCATCGAGTCCAACCCCCTGCTCAATGCAGGAATCCAAGTCAGAGCATCCCTGACAAATGGCTGTCCAGCCTCGTCTTAAAGGCCTCCAGTGTGGGAGAGCCCACCACCTCCCCAGGTAATTGGTTCCATTGCCGTATTGCTCTGACACTCAGGAAGTTTTTCCTGATGTTCAGCCGGAATCTGGCTTCCTGTAACTTGAGCCCATTATTCCGTGTCCTGCACTCTGGGGTGATCAAGAAGAGATCCTGGCCTTCTTCTCTGTGACAACCTTTCAAGTACTTGAAGAGTGCTATCATATCTCCCCTCAGTCTTCTCTTCTCAAGGCTAAACATGCCCAGTTCTTTCAGTCTCTCTTCATAGGGCTTTGTTTCCAGTCCCCTGATCATCTTTGTTGCCCTCCTTTGAACCCTCTCCAGCTTGTCTGCATCCTTCTTAAAGTGTGGTGCCCAGAACTGGACACAGTACTCCAGATGAGGCCTAACCAGTGCTGAGTAGAGGGGAACTAGTACTTCCCGGGATTTGGAAGCGATGCTTCTATTAATGCAGCCCAAAATAGCATTTGCCTTTTTTGCAGCCACATCACATTGTTGGCTCATATTCAGCTTGTGATCGACGACAATTCCAAGATCCTTCTCGCTCGTAGTGTGGTTGAGCCACGTATCCCCCATCTTGTAACTGTGCATTTGGTTTCTTTTTCCTAGGTGCAGAACTTGGCATTTGTCCCTATTAAATGCCATTCTGTTGTTTTCTGCCCAGCACTCCAGTCTATCCAGATCACTTTGAATTTTGTTTCTGTCTTCCAAAGTATTAGCTATCCCTCCCAATTTTGTGTCATCTGCAAATTTGATCAGCATTCCCTGCACCTCCTCCTCCAAGTCATTAATAAAAATGTTGAAGAGCACTGGGCCCAGGACTGAGCCCTGCGGTACCCCACTCGTTACCTCTCCCCAGCTTGAGAAGGTCCCATTGATAAGCACTCTTTGAGTCCGATTCTGTAGCCAACTGTGGATCCACATGATCGTTGTTTCATCTAGCCCACTTCGAGCAAGTTTGCTCATCAGGATATCATGGGGCACTTTGTCGAAAGCTTTGCTGAAGTCGAGGTATATGATGTCTACAGCATTCCCACGGTCTACAAGGGAGGTGACTTGATCAAAAAATGAGATCAGATTTGTCTGGCAGGACTTGTTTTTGACAAATCCATGTTGGCTTCGAGTAATCACGGCATTGTTGTCAAGGTGCTTCCAGATGGATTGCTTTATGATCTGCTCCAGAATTTTCCCAGGGATTGATGTCAGACTGACTGGTCTGTAGTTCCCAGGTTCCTCCTTTTTACCCTTTTTGAAGATAGGGACAACGTTAGCCCTCCTCCAGTCATCTGGCACTTCCCCGGTCCTCCATGATTTCTCAAAGAGAATAGACAGCGGTTCTGAGAGTTCTTCTGCCAGTTCCTTTATGACTCTAGGATGCAGTTCATCTGGCCCTGGAGATTTGAACTCATTCAAAGTAATGAGGTGTTCCTTGACCATATGCCTGTCGATCTCAAGCTGCAATCCTGCCCCTTCAGCCTGTACTTCGCCTTTGCCAGGGGGGTCATAGACCCTCTTTTGGGAGAAGACTGAGCCAAAGTAGGAATTGAGCACCTCTGCCTTTTCTTTGTCATCTGTTATCATTTTGCCATCCTTATTTAATAGCTGAACAACCATTTCTTTCCTCTGCCTTTTACTATGCACGTAGCTGAAGAAAGCCTTTTTGTTGTTTTTAGCATCCCTCGCTAACCTCACCTCGTTCTCCGCTTTAGCCTTCCTGACGCCATCCCTGCAATTCTGTGCTACCTGCCTGTACTCTTCCTTTGTTACTTGGCCTTCTTTCCACTTCCTATATGTGTCCTTTTTTGTTTTCAGGTCATCCCTAAGCTTTTTGTGAAGCCACATTGGCTTCTTCTGTTGTCTTCCACCTTTTCTTCTTGTTGGAATTGTTTGTGATTGTGCCTTGAGAATTTCCTTTTTTAAAAGTTCTCACCCATCTTGGACTCCTTTTCTCGCTAGCATTGTTTGCCATGGGACCTTACTGATCATTGTTCTGAGTTTATTAAAATCAGCTTTCCTAAAATCCAGGGTACGCGTTTGAGTACACTCGGCTTTTGCTTCCCTTAGAACCAAGAACTCAAGTACAACATGGTCGCTTTCCCCCAGAGTTCCTGTAACTGCTACTTTATCCACTAAGTCATCTCTGTTGGTTAGGATCAAGTCAAGGATAGCCGATCCTCTAGTTCCTTCCTCTACTTTCTGTAGGAGGAAGTTATCCGCCACACAAGTCAGGAATTTCCTGGAGGGGCCATGTTTTGCAGAATTTGTCTCCCAACAAATATCGGGGAAATTGAAGTCCCCCATTACTACTACATCATGCTTCCTTAAAACATTGGCTATTTGCTTTTCAAAAGTTTCATCCTTGGCTTCTCCTTGATTGGGTGGCCGGTAGTAGACTCCGACCACCAGGTTCCTTTTATTCTTTGCTCCATTTATTTCAACCCAGATGCTCTCGATGGGGCTACCAAGCTCCTCCTCCTGTATTTCTGTGCAGAGATATGTATTTTTCACATACAGTGCAACCCCGCCTCCCTTTCTGTTCCTCCTGTTCTTTTTGAACAAGTTATATCCTTCAACTGCTGTATTCCAGTCATGAGAGTCAGCCCACCAAGTCTCAGTTATACCTATCAAGTCATAATTTCCCTCCTGTATTAAGAGTTCAAGTTCGTTCTGTTTGTTTCCCATACTCTGGGCATTAGTATATAGACATCGAAGACCATGTGCTTCATAGTCTGGCTTTCTTCCTACATGTGTCTGAAGACTATTATTGGGCGCTATCAGCGCTGTTCTCTCCATTGCAGTGCATGCGCCTACGTCCATTGTTACCCCCAACATTACATCTCCCTTCCCCATAGGATTCAGTTTAAAGCCCTCCTGATGAAGTTCTTCATGCTGTGGCCAAACACATTCTTCCCAGCCTTTGTGAGGTGCAACCCATCCCTAGCCAACAGCCCATCTTCCAGGAAGTATAGCCCGTGGTCCCAGAATCCAAATCTCTCTCGTCGGCACCACCTTCGTAGCCAGTCATTCACCCGGAGTATTTTTCGTTCCCTTTCTATCCCTCTTCTAACTACTGGAAGGATGGATGAGAAAACTATCTGGGCCCCAAAGTTCTTGAGTTTCCTTCCCAAAGCTTCAAAGTCTGACGTGATCTCTTCGTAGCTCCGCTTGGCGGTATCATTTGTTCCCACATGGATGAGAAGAAAGGCTTAACTAAGGATTAACTAAGGCTTTCATTTATTAGGAAATATTTTACAGGCAGACATTTAACAGGTGAAGCTTCCCTGTTTCTGCATCTCCCTGCTGAGGAAAACTGCATCTGTTCATATTTTTGACACCCGTAAAGCAGTTAAAGGCACAAGAGTATTGCTATAAATAAAGGTAACAACCTCAGAGGAGAGGACCAGCATCAGTACCTGGCAACCTAAGACAGCTGCTGATGAACCAGTAGTTACAGGTCCCACCAACACCCTGACCCCCTCCCTACCCCAACTGTGGGTTTACCTGGATGAAGAATGTATAAGTGGCCATTTTAATTTCCCACAACATCGTCACTCTGGGGCATTATAAGAATTTAAAATGGAGGGGGATGCCCAGCTCTAACCTTTTCTTTATTTTTTTATCTTTTCTTAAAATAATTTTGCTCTCCATATTTACCTGTCCCATAGTTCCTGGGGCAATCTATATAATTGCAGGTAGTTTGGGGGGAAGCACTTAACATTTAATATCCTTTGTTGCTCTTTTTTCTGTCTTTTTAAAAAGGTTTTCTTTCCAAAGCCATCTTCCTGCCAGGAAGATCACATGAAGGAAGGAACATACTTTATAAAATCTCAGCCCCTAAATGAGAGATAAAATGGCTTGGCTCATACAGCTTCTTCTCATTTGAAGGCTCTAGGGGGGGAAATGTAAAAACATGTACATTTATATAGAAAGGAAGGAGGTTGATTTCCCCCTCCAATGTCATATGAGAAGGAATGTAGCTAAATAGTAATAGCAGATCTTTTTTAACCAATAATTGGTGTTCGTAATAAGGCTTGTACTGATAGCCAGCTGTGCATCTGCCCTCAGTCCTGCAGCGAGGAAGGGGAAGGGAGTCTGCAAATGATTACCACCTTCAAGTCTTCCTTGCAGTCAAAGTTTCATTTTTAAAAAAATTAGTAAAATACCCTTTTGCCATTAAAAAATATATTCCACTTTGAAAGTGGGCTTATTTCAAGCGTTTAGAATAGAACAGCTGTGCGCTGCGCAAATCAAGGGCATTGCCCAGTTGGGCTGACGGCCTACATAGTAGACTGAGTCTGTCGTAAAAGCTCTTCTCCGCTTAATTAGAGAATAAAGGTTGAGGTACCAACCAGCGTTTTCAGCATGTTTGGAGTGACTTTTCACACCTCTCTTTACCCCTTTTCTGCAGTTCTCTCTTAAGGTTCCCTCGCTGACATGCTAATGGTGCCTGGTAATGCTATGTCAGGTCGGGCTGGGTTATAGGTTTGATTGCCAACTTTTATTTTCCTGGGGTTTTGTAACTCAAGCCTAAAATCCTGTTCCATGTCAAAACTTTACAACAGAGTCACGATTTCTGTGTGTATTTTGTTCAGATGATACCTTCGGTTTTCAAAACAATATGCCTAGGATTTAGGGTGGCCACTTATGACTTGCCAAGACAGAGGAAATGCATCACCCAAAAAGAGGACAAAATTTGCAGATGTATATGTATAGATGCAAATGTCAAAGCAATTATTATAATTTAAATAGAAATACAGTACATCTTACCATAGTATGGAAGACTGTGGCCAGGTGACCTCTGTGCCTGCCTATTCAGTCCAGTGGTGGCTGGTGCCCATTGGGGTTGGTGGGGTGGAGGTCAGGGCAGATGCTCAATATTCTACTGAGATTTCCGGAGAAGTACATGAGAAAACCACTGTGGCACGTGGAAGCAGTGGAACAAATAGACTTGGTTGTGGGGGGAAATCTCTGCTACAAGTGAGTGTGGGACAGGCAGGGAGTCATTACCCAATTTGCCCCAAATATAGAGCCATCTCTGATTCCGTCTGCTAGTCAGGTGCTCACTGTTGATGGGCACCTGTTCTTATGGTCCTTTGCCTTTAGACTGGAATTGGACAGGACAGCCCCTCGAATAGAGGATACTGTCAAGTACAAGAAGGTCCTCTGGCAGCCCTTCAAATAGAGGACTGTTCTCTGTAAAAGAGTACTACCAGTATTACACCTTTTTCAGTAATAAAATGCAGCCATTGCCTGGTCAGTTTTAGGAGCCAGCTGTATATGGAAACTATTCTAATCAGCAGATGACATTTATTCAGAGCAGAAAACAAACTAGAAGGGGCTACAATTTGGCTAATATGGGGACCAGTCAGGCCGTGGCATATGTGGATTTCATTAAGCACACCTCTATCTTTCCTCCCATAACTCTAGGAGGGGGCTTCAGTTTTCGGGTTGAGGAAGTAACTTGCCCAGTGGCATGGGGTGCAATGGTTTGCCAGTCACTATCTTCTGCTGAAATTTCTTCTTTGGGTGATTACATTTCCCCCCTGCCATTTAAGAAAATAATTCTGCATCATGACTACATGATAACTATTCTTTACTTTTCTGGGAGCCTAAGTTTAATTTTTAAAGGGTTCTAGGTATCATACAAAAATTAATTATCCATTGGTAAAGAAGAATTGGAATACTTGGAAGGGCATCCTCATATATGACACATATGGAAGTTTCTGTGCAAGAAGTTCTGAGATGCTAATCTCCATCCCAGTTCACCATATTCCCAAGTTTAGCAGTGCAGGCAATTTCAAATGATCATCAGAAGCCCGCTTCAAGTATTCTCCTGAATATGTTAGGACTCAAAGTGTGTGGAGGGATGGGGCTGTGCTAGGGATGTCCATCACTGGGAAATCCAGTTCTTTTTTGGCTCGATGGAGTTCCATGGTGTGTATGACTTGCTTTGCGTCTGTGAGTCAAGCTGCGGGCTGTTTCCTGAACTCCAGGAACTTTTCTGTGTGGTTTTTTTTTGGCGGGGGGGGGTGAGTTTCCACAATTTGCCCAACTTCCAGTTGAATTTTCACAAGTTAAGCAATAATTTGCACAAATTTGGCCATCTTTTGCACAAATTGCTCAGAAATTTGCACAAATTACAGGACCTTCCCCTCCAAAATGTGCAACATTCCCAGAAACTGGCCCAACTCACTGCAGAGTCATGTGCTGCAGTGGGAACTAAAATGATGAAGTATGGAGAGCCGAACCTAGGAAAACTCATCACATTCCACCCCTTCATGGATTCCTCTGACATCCCTAGGCTGCACACATTGTTCTTGCCCTGATAAAGCATTTGGGAATTAATCAATTTTTGTGCTGTCGAAAGGGTGGTTACAGCTGTTATAACTACTTCCTTGCATTTATTGTTGTTATAATTTCTTTTATTTTAAATAATTATATGCTGCTTTTCAGGGCAATAAAATGGTGGATTCTATCAAGACATATTAGATAATACATCAAAGATCAATAAAATCATAATAAAAACTAAAGACATTAAAACAGTAGCTGTTAAAACACTGAAAGCCACTCACGAGTTCTCATTATTACAAGCCTCTCACATTACTTAAGATTATCAATTCAATGTAATTTGTTTATTGTTGTTACAGATTTTGCCTGTTCTGTTTTTACAGTACCTCAGTCACCGACTAGTATTATCTTTTGGGTCCACAAGGGACCATAGCTTTCACAAATCAGACTGAGTAGAGCACTCTTTAGGCATTTGGTACCCGTGGGTACTGAATCCATGATGATGCAAGTGGGAAGGGGCAAACTGAGGCAATGCATGCACAAGCCATGCTCCCTGGCTGGCACATGATTGTCTTCATCTGAGGAGCAGTGCCTTCTATATGTGTAGGGTTTCCATTGTGGGCCAGGGACTGACCTTGGTCAGCCAGGGTTGCCATCCCTGTGGAGAAAACCCTATGTGTGTAGAAGGTGGTTTCCTTCAGATGATCATGTGTCAGGTAGGGAGTGTGGGTGGCCCAGGTGTGTTGTTATTGAAGGCATGCTTCCCCTCTTGCCTCTTCATGTGTTCAAACTGAATGCCTGAAGAGAGCTTGATTTCCCTCCTTAATTCCGTTCCTTTATGGGAGTGCTCTGCTTTGCATTCCGCTTCTCCTGAAAACTGATTTAACTGGGATAATTTCTAAAACTAAGTCTGGAATTAGAGCATATTAGTTTCTGATGTCTTTTTCATCCCTTCCCTCCCATGCACACATTATCAGTGTAAACATGCATAGTGATAACATAATGCAAAAAACACCATTTTTGGATGTGTTTGTCATAAGTATGATTTTTTTTATTTTTAAAAAAAACACTGTTTACTGATACAAACAGTTCACTCCTGAACATTGTCAAAACACCACACACACACACACACACACACACATAAAACCCAAGTTTGATATAACTATATTTGCTATGCGTACAGTCATATCAGGTAGCAAATGGTGGGCAGCTGTAGAGTGACGCAAAAGATATAAGGGAGCCCCCTAATGTAGTCTTTTGGATAAATCCACCATGACACTAGCAGAAGTCCTCTAGCCTGATGGGCCTTCCCCCTCTCTCCTTCCCTGCTGCAGCCCTCCAGGCCACCTGAAAATCTGCTTTGGAGGGCTTCCCAACCCTCTGGAGCAGATTTTGAGGGCACACAGGGGTTTGCAGGGAGAGAGGGAGACATCCCCCTCCTGGTTCCACTGATGGAACTGCTTCCATTAGCGGAATAACACAGCTGGATTCCAACCTGTGAGTGGGATCCAGTTCTGTGGCTGCACCTAAAATGTGGAACTCTTTGTCCCAAAAGTCTCCAATGGCCCCCTCTCTTGCACTGTTTTGCTGTATAGCAAAGATCTTGTTTAGGAAGGGGTTTAATGTATTGGGTGGATAAATTGTATCTGTTGTGCCTGTTTTATCTGCTCCATCTATCTGTTTTTATTATATTGTGAGTTTTTCTCAATTTTATTGTTATTTTATTATTGGTTTTAATTATTGTTAGCCACTCTGAGCAGTGTGTAAGCACCAGAAAATAAATATAAATAAAAAGGCATCTGTCAGTAGAATGGGGAGAGGGCAAATTTTTGTGATCTCCCCTCTTTCTTGCAGCTGCCTGTCCCTCTGCAATCTCCTCTGGGGGGATGGGAGAGTCTCCAGAACAGACCTCAGAGGGATCAGGGTGGAAGGAGGAATCAGAAAATCATCCCCCTCTGTATTATGCTGAAAGATGCTTCCCATTGGTGGAGGGACACTAGCTGGATACTAGCCCAAGGCTACAATAGTATACACACTTGCCTGATAGTAAGTCCCATTGAATAAGAACATAAGAAGACTCCTGCTGGGTCAGACCAAAGGCCTATGCAGCATTCTGTTTCCACAGTGGCCAACCAGATGCCCATGGGAAGCCCACAAACAGGGCATGAGTGCAATAGCACTGTCCTGTTTTTGTTCCCCAGAGACAAATGGAGTTGCTATTTATCTGTAATTGGCACCAACTGAGCACCATGTTACATTCTCCAGAAAGCACTGCCCAGTGTCCGACATCATATGCTGGACATTGCATTGTGGGAGATAGAAAATGGCTGCTACCCAGCTCTGATCAGAGACAAACAACTACTCAGCTCTTCTCCTAACAGTGCCTACAGTAATCCCATGGGTGGGGGCAAGCAAGGTAGTTGTCAACCCTGAGGGGCTCTGTCAGCTGCCAATGTATTTCAGGTGCTGATACCAGACCTGTTCAGCATGACTGTTACCCATATTATTCCAGTGATATGCGAAGCCCCCACACCACACAGGTATCCTTATGAACTGGACCTAAGCTACTGGCCATCAATACACTTTGTGGTAGCTAATGATGCATAACGAATACAATAAGAAGAAGAAGCTTCTTTTGCCCATTTTTAATCCCTTTGCAAATTAACTTCAATTGGTGACTCCAAGTAGTAGCGTTATGAGAGAGGAAGAAAATGCAGGTTTGACTACTTTCAACACCATTCATAATTTTATAATGCTCTGTCATTGATTCCAAATGTGGAATTTTTAAAATGAAAATATGCCTTCAAATCACATATGCCTTTGGGTAAACTTGGTGTACATCTTTTAAGAAACATCACTAGAATGATGTGTCATCTTTACCTAAGAGATTATTCCATAATTTCTTAGATTTGGTGTTTGGATGAGAAGCTGAGAGGTAGTAAAAAATATATGTACCACAGGAAGTGACCCTAAAAATAGTTGTGCTATTGGGCTAAATATACTTTATGTATGAAATATAAATTTGGAAATATATGTAGTAATAAGAACTTTTTTGATATTATATTTCTTTTTAAAAATAAAGCCCCGAGCATTCATGAAATTTGGCTCCTGAAATTAAAAAGTGAGATCTTCATTATCTAACCAGATGTGTAATGCAATTCAATGCATGTTAACTCAAAACTTGCACTGTTAAGACTTACAGGGTCCTTAGTAAGATTGCTTAGGATTGCCGTAATATTTCTTTTAAGCTCATTGATCTTATAATTTTACAGACCAAATATCTATCCTATCATCCTTCCTAAATAGCATTATTATTATTAGTTATTTTCCTGGCCACAGTGCTATTAATATTTGAAAATAACTTCTTGGGGCAATTAGCAAATTCACATTTTATCGGCATGAAAAAAAACCCACCCTCCGAGTTATTGGGCTACAAAGTGAATTGTTCTGCAGCTGCAGAATCAAGTGCTTTAGCTGAGTTAATGCTTTTCATTTCTTTTGCATGTGTCAGCATTAATGGAGGCAAGGCTCTATAAAGCCTTGCATGTGAAGATGGTGCTGAGCAGACTAGATTCAGTTCTGTTGAATGCTTTCTGCAATTTTTTTAAGGGAATAACACACAAAAGGAGACTTCAAATCAGGCTGAACTTCAAGTGAAAGTTAATGCTATTCTCTTTGGGGTTCAACCACCCACTTTGCTTAAGGTCACTAGTTGAGGCTAATGCTGTGCAGAGGGGCTGCAGCAAACTTGGCATCTCCTTGATTAGGCTCCCTGCTGATCTAATACACATACCAGCTCACTTGCCAAGTCAAATAACACATTTAGTGAATTGGAAATAAGATTTAAGTGAACCAGCACAATGCGGCTTGCCCTCTCATCTTTTTACTGAATCCTTCTCTTTGTATGCCAGACTGTGAAAACTGCTCTTGTTAGAGGACTTAATCTTCATTTTTTTCCTGTAGATTATTTGGAAACAGGTCAATTGAATGTTGGAGCTCCTGACTCCTCCTCCTAAAGAAAAGGAGCTGCTTGTGGCGTGCTTAAGACATCATTTAAATGCAAGGCGCCTATCATTAAAGGGAAAAAACTGTAGTGGAAGGATCTCTCAAAATGAGGGGAAAATCTGAGTGTTAAACGTAACCCTTTAAAAAAAGAAGAATGTGTTTATTTTTTATTTTTTTTACCATCTACCCCTTATCCAAGGGTGTCTGGTATGAACTGCTTGTGACTAGTGACTGATGGGGTTGATTACGTCAGTATATATCCATTTTGTGTGACTGTAGTGCTGTAGTTAATTCTTAATACAGCAGGATACAATGGGATGACATTTCTATGGGACATTTCATTGCTGCTTTTCATAACCGTATCCAGAGCATTTCACATAATGTTTGACTGCGCACTAGTCTAGCTTTTAGTGACCCAAAGCTGGAACTCATCATAAAGCATTATCGCTTGTTTTTGGTATGTTTGTTCCCTGTTATTTTTGGAAAAGAGGAGCCATGGAATTTGCTATAATTTGAGATTTACCATGGATTTATCATAGGTTATCATGCCATCCAAGACATAATAATCTGTAACCATCCCATATCGCTGTGATAGGTTGTTCAGGGTTATGATGTGTATTGACTTTTTTATGGTCTACTTATCTCTTCTGGTTATATAGATTTATGTGAGCCTTTTTCCCATAAGAAGCCCTGAAATAAGAGCTTGCTTTTTAAGGTCTAATATATTTTACTTCATACTGAAGGATGGCAATATAGTATGGAGCACAGACTAGGGATGGGGGAGATATTCATTCAATTTGCATTTTAATTTACCCCATTTCACACTTTCAAACCACTGTGTGAACCAAAACGCAGTAATTCTTCAACATTCGCACCCCTCTGAATTTTGCAATGGAGTTCTCCTATAAAAGTGCATACACAAATGCATACATTAGGTGAAAAATGTTCAAAATGTATTATATTAGGAAACTTGCTTGCAAAAAAATGTGTATATTAGGCAAGAATGGAGAAATGCACAAAAATACGAATTTTCATGCAAACTTTAAAAAAAACTAAATGTTCAGGAGAAAGCTCACTTAAGACTGGAAAAATAAGAAACAGAAACCAAAATTGGCAGAGACTGGGGTGGGGGGAGAGGGGAGGAAACAATAGTTCAACAATAGCCAGACAATTAGTTATGAATGCTCAAGGGTGCTGTTCATGTTTCTCAACCAGTATGCCCCCTTGCCACAAGACAAATTGCTCTTGAGATTTCTGCCAGTTTCAAAATCAGTTTACAATGTGGTTTGGAGATCTAAGGCATAATAAATTAAAATAAAATAAAATCCATAAGGCTATACGTAATACCACTTTGGATCTGAGTCAATAAAGATTTCAAAAGCTTTATTTATAAATAAAGACTGACTTGAATAAATCACAAAACTCCAGTTATATGATAGAATGGTGCCACCTTCTTTCTTCTTCTTCTTTTGTAATGATCACAGTCTCTTAACTTCCAATGAGAAGAGCAACATTAATTGTCTGCTTAGATGTCCACAGCTTCAATGAAGAGAAAAAAATATGGTTGAGGAGGCCATTCAAAACTAAGGACTGATTCACAATATTGCATTTATTTATTTATTTATTTATTTATTTATTGATGCCCCTCCTTTCTACAAAAAAATGGCACTCAGGGCAGCTTACAAGCACAATTAAAGTTTTTTAAAGCAATAAAACAATAGATTAAAAAACAATAAAAACATAACAATTACAGAATAGATTTTAAAAAGTGCCCAACCCAACAGACCCACTTAGAGATCAAATAACTTCTTGACAAAAGTGGTCTTTGCCTGCCAGCAGGAGAGCAGGGAGAGAGAGCAAACCTAGCCTCCCTTTGGAGGGAGTTTCACAGCCTCCTCTCTCAGGTCACCAGCAAACACACCTCTGAAGGTGGCAGTCTAGAAAGAAGGGCCTCTCCAAAACATCTTAAGAACCAGGCAGGCTAGCATGGGAGAAGGCACTCTTTCAGCCTGGGTCCAAGCTGTGCAGGGCTTTATAGGTCATAACCAGCACTTTGAATTCTGCCCAGAAGCAGACCAGGATCCAATGAATCTGCTGTGACAAGGGAATCACATGTTCCCTCTTACTGGCCCAGGTCAACAGTCTGGCTGCAGCATTTTGGACCAGCTGAAGTTTCTGAACAGTTTTTGAAGGCAGCACCACACAGAGTGCATTAAGTAGTCTAAATGGATGTAACTAAGGTATGGCCAGATCAGACATCTTTAGGAATGGGTGCAGTTGGTGCACTAGCCTCAGCTGTGCAAACACACTTCTGGTGACTGCCAAAACCTGGGGTTCAGGGCCAAGTCCAGGAGCATACCCAAATTGCGAGCCTCAGTCTTCAGAGGGAGTGTAACCCCATCCAGCACAGAATGGATCCCTATTCCCTGATCTGCCTTTTTGACTGGCCAGGAGCACCTCTGTCTTGTCTGGATTAAGCTTCAACTTCTTTGCCCTCATCCAACTTATTACTGACACCAAGCACTGATTAAGAACCAGAACAGATTCCTTGGATGTAGATGGAAAGAAGAGATAGGGTTGGGTGAGATGACATCAGCGTACTGGTGGCACCAAACCCCCAAACTCTGGACAATCTCTCCCAGCAGTTTTATGTATATGTTAAAGAGTGAGGGGAATCAGCTGGAACCCTGAGGCACACTGCATGCCAACGGTCATGGCATTGAACAGGAATCCTCCAGCACCACCTTCTAAGATCACCCCTCCCAGAAGGACCAGAGCCAATGTATAACATAGCTGATGGTATCAAGACCCACTGAAAGGTCCAGAAGAACTAAAAGGACATTCTCCCCCTGTCTAGTTCCCAGAGTAGGTCATCCATCAAGGTGACCAAAGAAATATCTGTACCATAACAAGGCCTGAAGCCAGACTGAAATGAATCTGGTACAACAATCTGTAGAAGATAAATATTTCCACAAGGCTGCAGCTAGACTTCTCTTCCCCTCCACTGCCTAGCAGCCTCTGGGCCATGCTGAGAGAAAGCTGGGTCCCAGGTGTGCATGCCAGGCTGGCTGTGCAGTGGCCACTGCCTAGGATCCCCACTGACACTTTAATGCATCAGCAAAAAGTAAAGTTTTGGGTTTTACATTATTAAACAGTATTTGTCCCCATACCGAAGTGGCTGGTGGTACTCCTTGAAGGTACTCCAAGATTCTACATGTTCAGCCCAATGCCTTGCTCTGAGAAAGGACCGTAGGTGACATAGGGCCCTTCCTCAGAGCAAGGCATTGTGGGATGAGGTGATCATGGAGAGTGCCTCCTCTTTACCACAGTGGCAAAACTTCACCGCAGTGGCTGAAAGTGTTCAGCAGAGTACTCTGTATTCATACATACTCTGTATGTAGCATTTTCAGGAGACTGGTGGAGCTGCCATGGGGAGAAGGAGGTGAGGAACTCCACTTCCACCAGCACAGTTTGATCAAGCTTAAATCTGGCTCCTACTCAATATCACTGACAAGTGCTCTGTGCTAGCCTTGGTTTGCAGAGTATATAAAGTGACTCTGCCTGAGCTTTAGCCTAGCCTGGTAGGAGAGCTTCCCTGAGCTTGGTGGACAAGCTCAGGGGGATTGTGCAGCTGCCTTGCTCCTACGACTTGGGAGATGGATTTTGTGGCTGGATTTCTCAGTACCCTCCCTGCACAAGACTGAGGAGTTGCCTGCACTGGCGGGAATGCCACTGACATGGCTCCTTAGGGAGATCCAGTTCTAGTTCCCTAACTGGGAGCTTCAAATAAAGAGAATACTCCATCAATAGTTGTAGATAATCTAAAAGGAAATCAAAGAGGAGGCAGCTGGAGGCTGGGGCTGGGGGAAGGTGTTGTAGCAAGACCAGGAGCCCGCTCAGTCCAAATCTAACTTTTGATGCTTCGATCAGAAGCAAGCACTGCCTATTCAGGCCTGAGAAACTAGAATATGTATTCCAGAGAAGTGAAAGCAATCAAGGGAATACTTCTTTGCTCAACTGTAAGGCCTTCCTCCTTAAAGTAATTAGTTAGGGGAAAGGCATATGCAAAATCCGTACATGTGCTGTGCATGGCAAATCTTTTACCACCACATGTGCAATACCATGGAGACAGAAGAGGAAAAAGTGTTTGGCGCAGTTGCGCATGTCAGCAGCAAGGGGTCACTGAAACACTAGAGCACAGAATTCAGGCAGTGGACAGTCTCCTCAAGGATCTCTATGCTCTCTGCGATAATCTGAGCCAGCACTATGGCAGCCTAAAGAATAGAAGGGACTCCACTTCCACAAGCAAGAATGAGGAGAACCAAAAGCTATTTTAAAGATTTGGAGAAAGGAAGAGGTAAGATATGACCGGAAAAAGGACAAGATTGTATAATCTGTTTATTGATTTGCACCTATGGAATGAATCTATGAAATGGTATAGAATCACTCTAATGTCATGTAGCAATAGCTCTAATGTTACGTAGTCATGTTGCACAGTGGCCAGCAACAAATACTAGCTAAGTCTAACTGTAGAAGGTTAAGTGTGGGAGGAACTTAACCATTTGGGCTTGAAGATGGGGGAAGGTAGCATCAACCATTTGATGGACCTGTGAGTCCTAAAGATGGGACAACTCAGTGAATGGCATGGAGAGCAAACTCTAAGAACTGTGGAGGGTTGGTCCCCCCTGCAAATGGTCACTCTCTTTCTTTTCTGTTGGGGACTTTTGCACAATTTGGGAAGCTATGAATTTGGGAAAGTGCCCCGCTACCACAGTTGTTGACTTTCATTTACTCTGTTAAGATGAATTGCTACACACAAGCGAATTTCAATCGGTGATGCTCCTAGTAAGTATAGCATAAAAAACATGTGGATCTGACAGAATAAAATGGCTCCTCTCTAGCCTCAGCGATGCAGCTGGCAATCCACCAGACTTTGAGTCATGGGATGCATAGTGCTACCAGGGGAAACAGTAAACCTTAAAGCCAAAGGCTAATCCACTCTGCGAGCTGTCCATACTGGGGGTGAAGCAGTCTATACCACCAGCTTCCAATCCATACTGTGCTTGGCCCTATAGAATGCAGGTAATACTGGGCTAATGCAGACATATGCTGCAGGGCATGCTGAATTATTTCTCTCTGTGCTTTTCATGTACAAAAGTGTAACTGTATAACTCAATGTGAATGTATTTAATAAGGAAACCTGTGTTAAAAGCATTATAAAGGTGTGAAAAGTAAATAGAAGGAATTTCCTGAACTGAATACTCCGTGCGTGCACGTTCATCAAAATGCAGATGTGAATTACATAATCCTGCTTTTTCCCTTCACAGGATTCAAGTTGCAGCACTTTCAGTTTTGGAATAATGCTTTAAAACCTAAGAAGGATGCTCAAGAAGACAAGGGACTGTGGGAAGAGAAAGCTGGTTTTGTTCATAGGAAATTGGTTGGATTGCCACAAAATAAACTTAATCCCTGTCTCTGTGAGAGTGTTCCTGTGTAAAGCCAGGTAGGTTATTACTTAAACCAGAGGTGCCAAATAATTATGTGCTCATTGCTTTTCTGTGCATCAGACCTAAGACATTCCGGACACAATTTGCATAAGTGATGGAAAAAGTAGCATGTGATCATGTAATTAAGGACTGTCATCACAGTTCTCAAAGCATTTTTGCCAGCAGGAGCCCCATTGAAGCTAATGGGGCTCCCACTTGGGCTGTTCTTTGAGGAGATGCCTGTGTATCAACATGAATACAGACAAGGGATCCTGATAGAAAGCTGGATGGGCAGCACTGATTCTCACATTTTCTAGTTATTGAGTGACTCTGTAATCTTACTATTACTTTAGTATGTATTCTTTAAAAAAATATTCATGCAAAATATATCACCTATATCCAAAGCATATCCAAAAGTTTTAATTTAGCTGGGAATATCATAGTGTACTCCAAAAACAGTATTTCATGATTTTATTTTGAATCCCACGTGTAGCTTTTGAATAATTATTAGGGGCTATGGCTAAGTGAGGTTCCGAGTGCATGTGTTAGTGATAGAGTGCCTGCACTGAACTTTTTCTGCTAGTTTTGTGGTGTGGGGGGTTGGTGACAAATCCCTAAACTGGGGTTTGAGTTAAACTCAAGGAAGCATTTGAGAAGGAAGAAGATGCTGAAAGAAAAACTGACAAGGAAGTTTTACTGCACTACTGGATTTTATGCGTTCACATAACATTTTTCTCCTAGTCTTTTCACCCAAATAGCATTACAAGTTAATAATCCTGTAGTCAGCATATTTTTACATTATAGTGTGTTTTTCTTACTTAATTGCAGCCCAATAATACTAACATCTAACCCTTAATGAACAAAACCATGACATTTTTAAAGTTAGAAGAGAATTATTAACTTGGATGGGAGATTTCGGCATCTCTGTGAGCAACCTGTCTCTTCTTTTCAGTGTTGGATAAGAATGGTATTGTTTCTCAGTGCCTTTCCCACAGTTAAATGTCACCTCATCTCAAGGTAAAATTTTAGTTCAGTAAGGTTGAAAACACACACACACACACACACTTCAACTTGCTAGTAAAGGAACGTAAAGGTGACATACTAATGCTGCTTCGGTTAAAGAAAGTAACCTGTCTCACTTAGGGATGGCGGAGAATTCCGCCACGGATTTCAGTGAGGCCGAATGCACTGGAATTTGGCTCCCCAAAACCTGTGGCGGAACGGCCTCCCACCCCCCGCCACCCCACGGAATCCCCCCGGAACAAAACTTACCTGGGGTTCTGGCAGCGGCGGCGGCGGGTCTTTCAGCCAGCTGCTGCAGCCGCCATTTGGGTAAGTATTTACGTAGCCTATCACGGCAAAGAGCAGGGACGCAAACGGCGGCCGCTACTCCGTTTGCGCCGCTGCTCTTTCCATGATGGGCTACGTATTTATGTAGCCTATCATGGTAAAGGCAGCCACGCAAATGGCAGCCATTATGCCATTTGCGTGGCTGCCTTTACTGTGATAAGCTACGTAAATATTTACGTAGCCTATCACGGAAAGAGCAACGGCGCAAACAGCATAGCGGCCGCCGTTTGTGTTCCTGCTCTTTGCCGTGATAGGCTACGTAAATACTTATGTAGCCTATCTTGGCAGCCTGGCAGGACGCAAATGACGGCCGCTACGGCAGCCGCCATTTGCATCTGCAACAGCCTGGCTGCGGCCGGAACTCCGACTGCAGACGGCCCTGGCTGGCAGCTCCGCACAGCTGCCACGGAGCGAAGCTGGCCAGGGAGGATTCCAGGGGGAGGGACGGAGCGCCTCCCCCCCCACCGTGAATCACACCTGCGAAAAGGTAAGTGACTTTTGTACATCCCTAGTCTCACTGTAGATAGTGTTCCTTTTGCTGTTTTCTTGTAATGTTATACAACACCCCTTGGACTGTCTTACGTCAGTAACAGATGTGAGTTCTGTTATTAATGCTCTTAAAAGTACCAACAATTAGGGTTGGCAGAGAATTCTGCCAAAGACCCAAATAAGGCCAGATTCAAAATGGTGGAGCACTTACCTCCGCCATTTACAGCTTCATTTAGGTTAAACTAAGGGCTTTACGGCCACAAGTGGCATCCGCTATGCCATTTGCAGATGTATACATTCCAGCGATACGGTAATGGCAGCTGCCATTACCGTATCTCCACTGCTTTGGAGCCGGCATGCAGCTCTGTGGAATTGCCGCGGAGAGGAGCCAGCTCCTGAGGATTCCGGGGGGAGGAACGGATTGCCTCCCCATGCAGGCGGATTCCCCACAGACTGGAAGGTAGGGAATCTGCCCATCCCTACCTACAATACCTTTATGTTCTGCAAGGCACTCATCAAAATGTAATGTGCAGTTGCTGTAACCAGCTGATGTCTAGAAAGAAAAGTCCCTACCCGATGTCCGCCTTGCCTGGCCATGGGGGGGAGGCTATTGCGGATGGGTGGGGTGAGACAGAGTTCTTGGCTGCCATTGGTAGCCTAGGGGTGGTCTCAGCAGAGGTGGGAGGGGACAGAGAGGCACCTTTTTAGCTCTCCGTGCCCCTCCCTAATGCCTCTCTGTTTGCATGTCTCCCTCCCACCCTCCCTTATGCAGTGTGGGTTTAACTGGTCACCCTTTGGGGGGCTAAGTAGGAATTTTTGGCTCACTGTCTGATTGGCATAGGCTGTGCGTCTTTTCGCCTACTGCACACTGTAAATGGGGTTAGGTGAATCTGGTCCAATTCCCTTTAGTTGGTCGCATTTTTTAGGATCCGCTAGGATGGGCAATGAGAATGAGAATAGGGATGGTGAGCATTCAGAGGCACTGTTCTGGTGGTGACAGGTGATGCCTGAGGCCTCCACTCTGGGTTTTGCGGCCCATCGGGGGATAAGGGTTACCTGTGAGGCCAACTCACCTCACCCACCTGGTGTTTTGCAGCCTGGGGGGCAGTGATAGGGGAAGGCCTACCTCCCCACAAAGGCGTAACCCTGTGGGGTGGTGATGTTGACACTCCACTCCTCAGGCTGTGAATGTTTTTCGCCCATTTGCGGTGTCAGCTAGCGGTTGGGATGGCAGAGAATTCCACCACAGACTCCAGTGGCGGAACAGACTGCTCACCCCCGCCACCCCATGAAGTCCCCAGAGACCGGATCCTACCTGCCTCTGGCAGCTCTGGATCCGGCCGCTGCGGCCTGCTGCTCCGCTGTGCAGCTGTGAATGGTATCCATAGGCTATGTAAATAAAGCAGGGACACAAATGGCATAGGGGATGCCATTTGTGTTGCTGCTTTAGCCGTGATAGGCTACGTAAATATTTACGAAGCCTATCACAGCTAAAGCAGCAACACAACTGGCATCCCCTATGCCATTTGCGTCCCCACTTTAGCCATGATAGGCTAGGTAAATATTTACATAGCCTATCACGGCTAAAGCAGCAACACAAATGGCATCATCTACGCAGGACGCCATTTGCATCCGCACCAGCCCTGCAGCGGACAGAGGTCCCACTGCAGATCAGGCCAGCCAGCGGCTCCACGGACTTGCCACGGCGTGGAGCCAGCCAGGCATGATTCTGGGGGGGAGGAACAGATCACCTCCCCCCTGTAGAGGATTCCAGGGGGAGGAACGGATCGCCTCCCCCCCAGCCAACCCCCAGCGAAAGAAAGGTAAGGGGGATTCGTACATCCGTAGCTAGCGGCTGGCAGATATTCTTCCCTTTTGCAGATATTCGACAAAATGTGGCCCAGTTTGCATCCAAGCACATGCGTCCATCTCTTTATTACCCCATCTCCACTCACAGTGGTATTGCATACGTGTGTAAGGAAGATACTGGAATTTGTGGGATCGTGACATTGTAATGCTTCATCTTCTAGGAATGGATAATTATATTTCACATGCCAAAATTTGTCCTGTATTTTCTATTGAACAGTATATTACATGCACACACACACACACACACACAAACACCCCTTCCCTTTGGATACTATTTAGAGTTGCTGTGCATAGGGATGGCGGAGAATTTCTCCCCGAATCTTCGGGGGGCCAAGCGCCAACGCATTCGGCCCCCCGAAATCGGCAGTGAAATTCCCCGCCCCCCCGCACCGCCCCCCCCCCCCGGGATGGGACTTACCTTTGGCGAATGTCCCTCCCGGCGGCGGGTCCCGGCGGCGGTTCGTCGGCCTTTCATCCGGGGCGGGGGCGGCAGCCGCCATTACAAATTGTAAAATAAAAAAAAACGCCGTGATAGGCTACGTAACGATTAACGTAGCCTATCACGGGTAGATTTCCAAAGTCAGCCGTGATAGGCTATATAAATCGTTACGTAGCCTATCACGGGTGACTTTGAAAAAAAAAAGCGCGTACGCAAATGGCGGCGCCCATAGGCCGCCGCCATTTGCATTCCTTATTTGGTCCTGGTAGTCTACGTAAAGATTTACGTAGACTACGCCGTAGTCTATGTAAATCTTTACGTAGACTACTGGGACCAAATAAGGAACGCAAATGGCGGCGCCCATAGGCCACCGCCATTTGCGTACGCGCTTTTTTTTTTTCTACGTAACGATTAACGTAGCCTATCACGGCTGACTTTGGAAATCTAGCCGTGATAGGCTACGTTAATCGTTACGTAGCCTATCACAGGGTTTTTTGTTTTGTTTTGTTTTTACACTTTGTTTCGCGGCTGGGGAGACGGGGCGCTTCTCCCCGGCCTGAATTTCGGCCGGGTGAGGCGGGAAGCCTCCCCCCCTGGCCTGAATTTCAGCCAGGTGAGGCAGGACGGCTCCCCCCCCTCGCCTGAACTTTGGGGGGAGAAGCGAAGCGCCTCCCCCCCACCGCGAAGCACCCCTGCAAAAAGGTAAGTGACTTTCTTACATCCCAGTTGTGCATTGTTTAAAAAACTGCTATAATTCAGAACTGGGTGTAGATTTCCTGCTGTATGTCTGTAAGATTGTGAGTGTGTTTGTGCATGTGTGTACACACAATGCATCATTAAAGTAAAGCTTTTTGAATTATGCAAGATGAAAAGGCTGTACAACTGAATGTTCTAAATATAGGATATAATTTCTTATTTATTCAGAACTCACTATAATTTCCTATGCCAACTGGCTCTGGTTAATGAATGCCACCCTTAAGTGATAGCAACAAAATATTCTTAGTGACCGACATGATTGTTTCAATGGTTACTTATATTTAGAAATGTGCCAAATTTTGACTTTGATTAAATGTGAACCAAGTTGCAATGTCTCCTCAATGTAAGCTTACATTTCAGAGGTTTTTGAAATGTTAATTATATGCCTGAATACATATTTTCTTATTTCTTAATCCTAGGCTGATTTTCTTAATCAAAATGCACCTCATGTTAACTATCTCTGAATCTATTTACTTTAAGTTGCTCCAATGACTTTAGTGAGATTACTCACAATTAAGTGATTTCATTAGTGGAACCTCTGCATGCAGATCCAGTACACTCTTATCCAGGGTAAGCTCTACTCTCACTGTGATAAGTGAGTGCATTGCACATACTGCAGTCCATGCTTATTTAATCCAGAGCTGAAGCTACTTAGCTTCTAACAATTCTCCTCAAATTCTCTAAGAACTTGTTGGTGAATAATGTTTGGGAATTCTTCAGATATGTGAATATTTGCTGTTTGACTGATCCACTGATATTTTTCATTTGAATAGCCCTACTTTCCTCATTTCCCAGTAGTAATGTATGGCTGTGAGAGTTGGACTATAAGGAAGGCTGAGCGCCGAAGAATTGATGCTTTCGAACTGTGGTGCTGGAGAAGACTCTTACGAGTCCCCAGGACTGCAAGGAGGTCAAATCAGTCAATCCTAAAGGAAATCAAACCTGACTGCTCATTGGAAGGACAGATACTGAAGCTGAAGCTCAAATATTTTGGCCACCTAATGCGAAGAGAAAACTCTCTGGAAAAGACCGTGATGCTGGGAAAGACTGAACACAAAAGGAGAAGGGGCCGGCAGAGGATGAGATGGCTAGATAGCATCACCGATGCAATGAATATGAACTTGAGCACACTCCGGGAGAGAGCGGAGGACAGGAAGGCCTGGCGTGCTATGGTCCATGGGGTCACGAAGAGTCGGACACGACTGAACGACTGAACAACAACAGCAACTTTCCTCACCAACCCAGATGCTAGGACCAGATGGGGTCCTACAGCCATGGGACCAGATTTTGAAGATGAAATGGTATATATGAGAATGAGGATCCAGTGGCCTGAATTGATTGATTGAGTGATTGGATTTATATGCCACCTTTCTAGCATGAAAATGATACACAAGGTGGCTTGCATCATAGGAACTTAAAAATAAAAATAAAACCTTGATTAAAACAATAATAAAACAAAACATTTTAAAAACAGAATTAAAAATGTAGGTTTGACTGCATGTAGGGTTCACTTATTCCAGGCCACCAACCTCCACATCTAACCAAGACAGGAAAGAAACCAATGGCAAACAGCCTTCAATTGTAGAGCAGGTAAATTAGAATGTTTGCCCTGAAGCATTTTCAAGGCAACAACAGTGATTTTGCAAGAAGCACCCCCATCTTCCACATGCACAACTATTGGTCCCACCACCAACATTTGCTTCTGCTTCAGTGCTGTTATTTAACCTGAACAGACCTTATTTTTCATTTCATTTTCGCTAGGCGATCTCACTCAAATGGGGATCACAAAGGAAATGATGGTTCCACAGAGCAAAAGCTATACCATCCTTATTCTAAAACTCCGGTCTAGTCCTCGTAACACCAGAATGCACATCAATGTGTACTCAGATGCACATTCTAATATACCAGAGGCTGGATCTGCATCTGCCTTCCATGAGAGGCAAGACCTGCCTTCCACAAGAGAAAGAGACCTTTTGCAAGGGGAAGGGCTGTGCTCCCACCTGATTTTGGGGGATCGTCCTGTTACTCCACACCACACAGCTCACCCCATTCAGCAGGGTCTCATGACTCTGTAGCATTTTCAGGGGACTGGAGGGGGATTCATGGGAAGAAGGGGGAAGGGCAATCCACTTGGATGTAACACACATTCCAATCCACAGCCAGGCCAATACCCCCTGTTCTCTTGCCACAACACAGGAAAACAGGGTGTTGATCCATTTTCCAATGCAATGGGGATGTTTCCTTTCACCTCCCTTTCAAGTATCCCCTAAAAAACTGGGAAAAAATGGGAGGAAAATGATTTACAAAAGTTAGACACCATCAGTGCTCCCCCGCCAAGCCAAGTCTGGCTCATCTTTAAGTTATATCAGTCCAGGATTCACACCTAAAGACTTCCAAATCTGAGCAATTCACATACATTCTACAGGAGTGAAGGGATGGAATACAGGGCTAAAAGAACAGGAGTTGTGTAGGCAAGGCAAACAAATATGAGTGGAACTCTGTTCATGCAATGGGACTTCCCTGCCTATTCACTGTGCCCTGAAGCAGCTCCCCCAACCAAGCTGCACCTGAGAGTTGGGTTTTGTTGTTTATTCGGTCAGTCGCTTCCGACTCTTGGTAACTTCATGGACCAGCCCACGCCAGAGCTTCCTGTCGGCTGTCGCCACCCCCAGCTCCCCCAAGGTCGAGTCCGTCACCTCCAGAATATCATCCATCCATCTTGCCCTTGGTCGGCCCCTCTTCCTTTTGCCTTCCACTTTCCCTAGCATCAGCATCTTCTCCAGGGTATCCTGTCTTCTCATGATGTGGCCAAAGTACTTCAGTTTTGCCTTTAATATCATTCCCTCAAGTGAGCAGTCTGGCTTTATTTCCTGGAGTATGGACTGGTTTGATCTTCTTGCAGTCCAAGGCACTCTCAGAATTTTCCTCCAGCACCACAGTTCAAAAGCATCTGTTTTCCTTTGCTCAGCTTTCCTTATGGTCCAGCTCTCGCAGCCATAGGTTACTACGGGGAATACCATTGCTTGAACTATGCGGACCTTTGTTGTCAGTGTGATGTCTCTGCTGTTCACTATTTTATCAAGATTTGTCATTGCTGTCCTCCCAAGAAGTAAACGTCTTCTGATTTCCTGGCTGCAGTCAGCATCTGCAGTAATCTTTGCGCCTAGAAAGACAAAGTCTGTCACTGCCTTCACATTTTCTCCCTCTATTTGCCAGTTCTCAATCAAGCTGGTTGCCATAATCTTGGTTTTTTTGAGGTTTAACTGCAACCCAGCTTTTGCACTTTCTTCTTTTACCTTCATCATGAGGTTCCTCAGCTCCTCCTTGCTTTCAGCCATCAAAGTGGTATCATCTGCATATGTGAGATTGTTAATGTTTCTTCCAGCAATTTTAACTCCAGCCTTGGCTTCATCAAGCCCAGCACGTCGCATGATGTGTTCTGCATACAGGTTGAATAGGTCGGGTGAGAGTATACAACCCTGCCGTACTCCTTTCCCAGTCTTAAACCACTCCGTTGTTCCGTGGTCTGTTCTTACCGTTGCTACTTGGTCGTTATACAGATTCCCCAGGAGGCAGACAAGATGACTTGGTATCCCCATCCCACCAAGAACTTGCCACAGTTTGTTATGATCCACACAGTCAAAGGCTTTAGAATAGTCAATAAAACAGAAATAGATGTTTTTCTGAAACTCCCTGGCTTTCTCCATTATCCAGCGGATATTGGCAATTTGGTCTCTAGTTCCTCTGCCTTTTCTAAACCCAGCTTGTACATCTGGCAATTCTCGTTCCATGAATTGCTGGAGTCTACCTTGCAAGATCTTGAGCATTACCTTACTGGCATGTGAAATAAGTGCCACCGTTCAATAGTTTGAACATTCTTTGGTGCTTCCCTTTTTTGGTATGGGGATATAAGTTGACCTTTTCCAATCTGTTGGCCATTCTTGTGTTTTCCAAATTTGCTGGCATATGGCATGCATCACCTTGACAGCATCATCTTGCAAGATTTTAAACAGTTCAGCTGGGATACCGTCATCTCCTGCTGCCTTGTTATTAGCAATGCTTCTTAAGGCCCATTCAACTTCACTGTTCAGGATGTCTGGCTCTAGCTCACTGACCACACCGTCAAATCTATCCCCGATATTATTATCCTTCCTATACAGATCTTCTGTATATTCTTGCCACCTTTTCTTGATCTCTTCTGCTTCTGTTAGGTCCTTGCCATCTTTGTTTTTGATCATACCCATTTTTGCCTGGAATTTACCTCCGAAGTTTCTAATTTTCTGGAAGAGGTCTCTTGTCCTTCCTATTCTATTATCTTCTTCCGCTTCTGCACATTGCTTGTTTAAAAATAATTCCTTATCTCTTCTGGCTAACCTCTGGAATTTTGCATTTAATTGGGCATATCTCCCCCTATCACTGTTGCCTTTTGCTTTCCTTCTTTCTTGGGCTGCTTCCAGTGTCTCAGCAGACAGCCATCTTGCCTTCTTGATTTTCTTTTTCTTTGGGACGTTTTTTGTTGCCGCCTCCTGAACAATGTTGTGAACTTCTGTCCATAGTTCTTCCGGGACCCTATCTACTAAATCTAGTCCCTTAAATCTATTCTTCACCTCCACTGCATATTCATGAGAAATATTCGTGAGCTCATATATAACCGATCTGTGGGTCTTCCCTATTCTCTTTAGTCTGAGAGTTGGGTAGCCCACTGATTTCATGTAGGACGTAACATGTAGGTGCAATGGGAGGGGGGAACTGGGAGAAATCGGGTACCACCTTGCATGAGCAGAAGTGTCTTGCCACTCACAGAAGGCACCTTTGGATCAAGCAATGATAAACAATGATTTGTAGCATAATTGTTGAATTTAAGAATATCTTTACGCTCCAATGCAGGGCTAGTTAAAATTAGGGATGGGCAGGGCAACTCTGTCTGTTTTGCTTTCTCCTGTATTTGATTTAAAAACAAACAAACTCAACTACTTTCTCTCCCAAAGGGAATGAACTGTGTCAATTTTGGTAAATTCTTACCAGAAATGAACTAAAACATTTTCACACATCCATAATTTGGCGCCAGCCAAATTCCCAGCATGGAAAGATCCATAATGTAGTTGCCTGCCATACAGCTGTTAAAGATGAGGAGTCTGTCAGGGAAAAGAGGTGGCAACCCTAATTAAGTACTAATATTGTTGAATACACAGAGATTCAGACCCAGACTTTTAAGATCTAAGTACTCAAAGCCCTGGACCTGGATGGATGAATCTGTCAATTTCAGTTCCTTCCACATTTGTGTTTTTTAAATCTCAAATTCTTTCTGTCCTAAATATAGAGAACTTTGCAAATGTTGGTAATTATTTTTATCAAAACTGAACTGAAAAGAAATTCTCACCCATCCCTAGTTAAAATACCACTATCCCAGAGAGAAGATCACTGTTTGGCCTAATCGCCACCCAGGTAGTAAACCTGCTGTACTACTTTTAGGGATGTACGAAAGTCACTTACCTTTTAACGAAATGTGATTCAAGGGGGGGGAGGCGCTCTGTCCCTCCCCCCGAAATTCTGGCCGGGGGGGAGGCGCTCCGTCCCTCCCCTCCCGAATCCTGGCTGGCCGGGTCCGCAAATGGCGGCGGCCATAGCCGCCGTTTGCGTCCCTGCAGTCAGCCGTGATAGGCTACGTAAATGTTTACGTAGCCTATCACGGCTGAGTAAAAAAAAAAAAAAGGGCGTACGCAAATGGCAGCGCCCATGGGCGCCGCCATTTGCATTCCTTATTTTGGCACGTCTAGTCTACGTAAACATTTACGTAGACTACGGCGAAAATAAGGGGAACGCAAATAGCGTAGACGCTACGCTATTTGTGTTCCCCTTATTTTCGCCATAGTCTACGTAAATGTTTACGTAGACTAGACGTGCCAAAATAAGGAACGCAAATGGCGGCGCCGTACGCGCATTTTTTAGGGTTTTTTTACTCAGCCGTGATAGGCTATGTAAAGATTTACGTAGCCTATCATGGTATTTTTTAAAAATCTAGCCGTGATAGGCTACGTAAATCTTTACGTAGCCTATCATGTTTTTTTTTTACTGGAAATGGCTGTGGCAGTGGCAGCCGGTTGGAAGACCGGCCGCCGCCGCCACCAAACCGCCGCCGAACCGCTGCCGAACCGCCGCCGGAGCCGCCGCCACCACGAAGATTCGCCCAAGGTAAGTCCCGTCCGGGGGAGGGGGCAGACCGTTTCACCACTGATTTCGGGGGGCCGAATGCGCTGGCATTTGGCCTCCCCGAGATTCATGGCGAAATTCTCTGACATCCCTAATTAGACTGCAGGGGAGGGTCACATAACTGAAGGCTCCAGCATATGAAATAATTCCCTCCATATAGAAAACTAGGATGTTAGGGAGAGCCCTCTCCTCTGCACACACTGTCATCAATATGAACTCCTTTCAATTTACAACACTACAGAAGTGTCCCTACATTTTCTTATTATCTGACTTGATGAACTAATTAGAAACAGTCAAGGTTATAGATAGGTGTCCAATAAAAATGGTTCTAATTGCTCCGAGACTGTGGAAAATTAAATTACAAATCTTTTCAATTTGATTTATTCCTTTCTTCCTAAGGAAGGATTATGTTGATGGGTTTCAGGTAATAGAACTTGGTGGCTTAGGAGGAGCATTAAAACATCCTTCCAGATTTAACTAATGTGATTAAGTTTTATGAAGTTTGTTTTTCTTCTTAAAATCTTACAGAGGTCAAGTACTCATGTGATTCCTTTGGAGTAGTGGTTGAGAAGGTGGTTAAATTGAGGAGGTGGTAGTAATCTCTTGAAATGTGCTCATTAGAGCTCTAAAAAGAAAATGAAAAATCTTTTCCCACATCATGCAACCTAAGTTAATAAATGAAATAAACCTCCATAATACTTTTCAAGTCTTAATTACTGAAGCTTGATGTGGAACCGCTTCTTGGATAACACCCTCTTACCGGATCACACTTCTGTGCTCATTACAGGAGAGAGCATCAGGCTTGACAAATATTTTGAAGTTGAGTTCAAACCTTTGCCCTGTCAGTAATCTAAACTGAAATGAACCATCAAGGAGATTTCCCACCTCCCACCACCCCCATTCTTCCACACAAAAAAGAGAGAGGGAATACGTTTATGTTTTCTTCCTTCATTAATGAGTAGGGAAATGTTATTCTCTAAAATAGTATGATTTTTAAAAATAACTTAGTGACCTATTTTATAGGAATTCCTGGTTATTGCTGGGATGAGAATTCCATAGAACCTTGAATTTTAAATAAGATCATTTTTAATTCCCCCCAACCCTTAAAACTGGACATCAGGGCTAGATGTTAGCAACCTTTACTAAATCATGTAAGAAACTAAAATGCAACAAATTAAAAAAGAAAGAAAAAAGGCTACAGTAGCATTACTTGTGAAGAAAATAGGTGAACAAATAACATAAACTCATAGGTATGTCATTCATAAATTAGGATAATATTTAAGAGAAATCTAATACAAACAGAAATTATCTGCTGACTAAAAATGAAATTAAAAGTACTGGTGAAATTATATTTTTGATCCTGAGCAGCAAATTTCCTTGGAAAAACCTCCTGTCTGTTTATATCTTAGCTGGTTCAATCACGTATCGGTTAATTTAACATTTATCTGTTTTTCATAACAATACATCCTATTGTTTTGCAGAAACTGGACAGCCTCATTTTGATTGTCCACAGAAGTCTTGGTGTCTGCTATGGAGAGGTACACCTTTTATGCTAAATAATTACTAATTTTTGTAAAACCCATAAGAGATAATAGCTTAGTAGCACATTGAATCACAATTTAAGCACATCTTTCCTAGTAAGATTCCCAAACTAACAGCTGTTTGTCCTTGCTCCAGTCTATGTCTCATCTCTGACAGAGCTCCTACATACTTCCATTTTGCATTAAACTTTAACCTTTATCATCTTAAAAGCAAAGCATAATATTACATAGTGCAAAGCAAGTCTAAAATAAGAAAATTGCTGACCACTGCCAACTTTTATGATAGATCATGGATGTCATAAAACAGCCTTTTAAAGTGCTGCTGACTATGAAATATTTGGTATCTAATAAATGTTATGTTGTTATTCTTATATTGGGGGGGTGCATACACACACACACACACACGCAAAACAAGGAAGGTAGGAGATTCAATGAGCCATGTGCCATTGTTGCAGCTGCATAAATGGTGGTATTTGTTTTGTGTGTGCATGGGGGGGGGGTGTAAGAGAGAAAGAGGGACAGAGTCTGCAGCACCAATTTGGACCTATAACTTTAGGTTTCTAAATGGATTGTAGGTTATAGCTATGATCTACAGAGTATCTTTAGGAATGTCCAAGGACTTTTTTAATTTACTGGGGATGTATCTTGGAGCATAGATAATTTTTGCAGGAAATCAGCTACATAGTCAACACAGACACAGTCATATAAGCAAATATAAATTGAACAAAATGAGATGAGTTCTTTATGGGTCTGTAATAAAATTTCACTTTTTAGCAATTAAAACTCATCTGAAATTATTGTTTCTCACAGCACAATCTTAAACACACTTACCTGTGAGAAAGTCCCACTGAACTTAAGGAGACTTACTTCAGAGTAGACATGTATAGGATTGCTCTGTTAACATCTTAAGAGTGACCATTTTTTTAATCAATTAGAATAAGTGATGAGCAGCTGAAAAGTCCAACTCTCTGAATCCTTCTTGAAATCACAACAAATAGTAACCTACAGAACAAAAGTAAAACACACAAAATGGAAGAAGAGGAAGAAGAAGAAGAAGAAGAGAAGAAGAAGAAATAATGCATGCACACACATATCCAATCATCCCTTTTCAGTTATAGTTGATAAGTAGCATATGCTGTTGTTCCTTCTTATGCCAACCAGTTCAAAATTATTCAGAGCCTAATGCAAAAGTGATTGTCTCCAGTTACCTCAGGAATACTCTCTTTGGATTTCCTCAGATGGAACTTTCTAGCTATGTGCAGTCCCACTGCATCCACCCCACCCCCACCCCACTTGTTAAAGGACTGTTAAAAGATAATAACTTTTGTGGACAAGAAGAAAGAGATGGACACCAGGCTGGGATTAAATAGGCTACAACTGTTAACATGCTAAACACACCTCAACAAGCAATAGGCCACTGATGAGGAAAGCCACATATAACTTATAAGGTCCATATGCCCAGGAAGACTGGCTTGGCTCTCTCACTCCAAATGCCCCACCACCACTCCAAGTCTCCCAGCTCAGTCCTGAGCTGTTGGCGGGGGGGCAAGTCTTCCCTCCCAATGAAAGTAAAGTGAGTGTCAACAGGCAGCAGTTGTCCAGGCATGGCCACCAGGTTATACCACCCTGACCACCATCCCTTGCAGGACATCACATTTCCAGTCTCCTGATCTCTGAATACAACACCATTAAATTAGCAGAGTGTCGCTCCCGTATTGATTTACTCTCTAAATAGCTCCTCCTCCATCACTAGTCCTGCTCAGCTGTGACAAACAAAGAGCATAACCTATCAGCCAAATTAGAAAGGAGGTCAAAGCAGTGCCCTTTGGAAGGCAAAGGACAGTCTGACCAGAGCCAGTCAGGTGGAGCACACACACACACACACACACACACAGCTCTCATTGGCATGGTGGTAAATTTTGAAGTTCAGGCACTCAGCATGACAGTCCCCAGAGCCACATCCCCAAGGAGAGTCCAAAAATTCAGACTGCTGTGTTGATCAACAAACGACTTCTAAGAGTGTTCATCTCCACCAGGAGCAGGTCTTTTGTAAAGCTAATGGGCCCTAATCAACCATTCAAGACCAAGCCCCCCAAAAAACTAATTTGCCTTACAACAGGGAACAATATATTGTTGCTGGGAAAATTCATTTACCCTCAACTACTGTGGGGATTGCAGCTAAGCTCAAAAGGGAAAGGGAAGTCTGAGGGGAATAGTGGATGATGTCAATGAACCCGCTAATACAGAAGTGCTGGTGCTGCATCCCTGAGTCCTGGTTCCACTACACCACTGTTCCTCCTTCTGTAAAATGGGACTGATAAGTGATTTCTGAGGAAAACTGAAATAAATATCATAAAGAAAAGCACATTCCACACTAAAGGAGCAATCCTACTGGGATAGGTGGCTGCCTCCAAACTCAGAGGCAACCGCCTATCCAATGCAGGGCAGGAGAAGCATGGAGGGGATCGTCTGTCTAATTTCAGCTATCTAGCCATGGGAAGACAGAGCGGGTGAAGTGGCTGCCAGATGACACATTGGATGTGTCATACCAGTATTTCTGGCTTCCCCGCCCCAGAACGCCCCCCGGAATGCCCCGTTTTTGCCACTCCGTGCTCCTCTTCTGAGTGCCAAGCATGGGGACATTCCACACTGCCTACAAAGCAGCGCGGGGTGGGGGGTAGATCGGTTCTCAGGGAACTGACCTCAGAGCATGGGTTCTGAGGTTGGTTCCCGGAAACCGACGTATCCTATGGCCATCTAGCCACTGACTAGCGGCCATGGGATTGTGCCCTAAATATTGTATCAAATATTAGCAAGGGTACATTCATTAAACACATCAGTTATTTGTATATTTTGTGGCTGTGATCCACAATCCATAATCAATGGCTGACTTCTAGGCTATTATTTCTAAAACAGTAGTGGAGAACTGGTGGCCCTCGTCAGACTCCAACCCCATCAGTCTCAGCCATCATGGCCAACAGTCAGAGATAATGGTAATTGAAGTTCAAGTCTAGCAACAACTCTGTTCTAAAGTATGTTTTATTCCTTTCCATAAGAAAATATTTTAGGCAAGTTATATCAAAAATCAGTGTTGCCTGCGTTTTCTCACTTTACATGTAAATTGTTCAAATCACGTATCACAAATTTTAGAGGAGTGTTGATTTTTTACTACCTCAGTGTGGGATTTTAACTTATGCCATCTTCAAAGGGTCTTAATTTCAGACTGTTGTCAACAGTGCTTGAAAATCTAGCTAGTCTGTTCCAAGATAGATGCCTCAAAACGTACTGGTTATTTTTAGGACCTGCTTACTTTATTACCACATTTATTTATGTATTTATGTATTTAATACCCTGCCTTTCCACACTCACCCCCCAAAAGGGCACTCAAGGTGGCTAACAGTAATAAAACCAAGATTAAAATAAATGTAATTACAACCCACATAAAAACAAATAGAACAAACAATTATAACATCTCAATAAATAAAATAAAAACAGCAGGTTTATTTGAACTGAAAAAGATAACCCAAGCATCTTTCTAACTTGAAAGAAGTTTCAAGAACACAAGATGTTAAAATGGCACTGCTCTTTTTGTAAGAGTAAAGTAGCTGGTGAAGGTTAGTTCTCTTTTTGAAATAGTAGTTTCATCATTAAACTAGGTAGTACAACATACTGGAGGTTGGGAAATTGCTACAGAATCTAGGCTGAGCTTATATATATCAAGAAAGGCTGCTTCTTAATATATATTTTGAACTTAGTTTCTATTCCCACATGGAATATACACAAGTATTGTGTTGGAAGGATTGCATGTTTAAAAAGTAAACTGTAGTGTCAGTCTTCAAAATACATATAAACAGTTACTAGAAAAGGTCTGGGACCTGTCTGCTTATATGTTAAAGTAATGGTGTGGGGGGGGGTGCGTGCATGCACGTGTGCTTCAAAATTGATGTAATATGCATGTATTTTATACTCTGGTATTAGAACCAGGGTATAAAATATGTCGTAAGATGCAGCCCTCAGCTTTGGATGAAGCAGAAAGGATTTATATGTAGGTATGACTTCAACATGCAGTTTTGTAATTTAAAGAAGAACGAGGGCAGCACGCTTCGATAGAGAGAGAAGAATTATGCAGCTGCCCCAGTTAGAGGATTGAGGCCTACTGACAGTCATGCTGTTACGGTGTTCCTAGAATGAATTGGAGCATTAAGTTCACCTCAAGTTCCCAAGGGAACTTGAGGTCACTTCAAAGCCATGAGTTCACTTCAAAAAGATGTTTTCCTCTCTGCTTTGGTTTGGGACTGAATGTTAGTCAGATGTGCCACTGAGTGAAATGTTGGCTTGGCTAGAAATGGAATCAGTCACATCTTCCAAATCAAGACACTCTTGCTGCCTCCTTACTTTACTCCAGAAAACCAACTCTGCCTGTTAGGATTCACTGTTAAAGACCTCCATCTTGCTTCATGGTATCTGTGGACATAGGAGACAGGATGTCTTCTGTAACCTGTATTGACTGAGAATGCCTGAGGAAGGTGCTTCCCTGCCTGCATACTTCATGTGTGACAGGTGATTTGGCTACCACCGCCTTAAAAGGATGTGGCATGCAGGGAAGCAGAGACAACTGCACAAGCCTCATGCATAAGGTGGCCATGAGCCCTACTTTTTAGTAGGCAGTCCTCTTTTTGAAGGCACTCTTTGTTTGAAGGACTCTCCAGTCCAAGTCCAGTTTAAAGATTAAAAAAAAAACCATCAGAAGGGACAGCAAGGACCTTGAAGTTGCCCATCAACAGATAGCACCTGAACAGCAGACTGAGCAGAGTCACGGCTCACCTGGTCACACTTAGTCTCCCCCCCCCACCCAAAGATCCATTATGTTTCTGTTAAAATCATAGACATTTCTACATTTAGACCTATACATATACATTACCATATGCAAATTTTATGCAAATACAGCAGGCAGTCGAGTTCTGCACTTGAGGAAATCGCAAGGGTCAGCACACCTGGAGTGCAATGGATGAGCCTCACCCTGGACACACCTATGTCATGATCAAGGTGTCTCCCCTGCCAGGTAATATATGACCTCTTTTGTCCTGTTTTTTGGTTATGCACCTCCTCTTTGGGGATGATGCATTAAGTGGCCACCCTCATTGGGCAGTCCAGCCAAAAGGTCTGTCTGCATCAAATTAAGATGGCCATACCTTTTACAAATCACACTTGCCATCACAACAGGGATTGTTCTGCCCAACCAACGTTTGACAGGATTCATTGATCACAATGTTGCAGGATGGTTATAATGATGGTGGCTGAATAGCAGTTTTAAAAAATGTCAGTGCCTAAATTTGCCTTAGGATAGGAGCCTTGTATGCCTACCGTGTTCTCTTGGGTTGTACGTATAAAATAATTATTTCCTTCATGATCAAATAGGACACTCACAACTAAGCATGGATGCGTCTATCGGTTTCACTTTCTCTTGCATACTGGTTTGTTGTTTTTTTAATCTCAAGTTCTTTCCATCCCTTCTATGAAGAAATTTGTGAATTTTGGTACATTATCAAAAATGGACTGAAACTAAGTTCTCACTCATCCATACTGGCGAAATTCAGTAGGCTCAGCTATTCCAAGCATGGAGAGAGCCATATAACTGTTAAAGATGAGGAGCCTGTCAGAAAAAAAATAGATGCTGACCCTAATTCAGCACTACAAACATGGTTGAGTATAGAGGGATTCAAACCCAGACTTTTAAGAGCTAAGCACTCAAAGTCCTGGGCCTGAATGGACAAATATGTAGGGTTAGCGGAGAATTCCACCATGGATTTCAGAAACCCGTGGCGGAACTGCCTCCCGTCCCCCGCCACCCCGAGGAATCCCCCTGGGACGAAGCTTACCTGGGGCAGATGCGGAGGCAGCTCCAGCAGCGGCTCCGGTGGCGGCGGTGGCTGGTCTCTCTGCCGGCTGCTGCAGCCACAAATGGCAGCCGTTGTAGCGGCCACCATTTGCGTCCTGCCTGCCAGGCTGCCATAATAGGCTATGTAAGTATTTACGTAGCCTATCACGGCAAAGAGCAGGGACGCAAACGGCAGCCGCTACTGTTTGCGCCACTGCTCTTTCCGTGATAGGCTACATAAGTATTTACATAACCTATCACCGTAAAGGCAGCCATTTGCGTGGCTGCCTTTACCGTGATATGCTATGTAAATACTTACGTAGCCTATCACGGAAAGAGCAGGGGCGCAAACTGTAGCGGCTGCCGTTTGCGTCCCTGCTCTTTGCCGTGATAGGCTACGTAAATACTTACTTAGCCTATCACAGCAGCCTGGCAGGATGCAAATGGCGGCTGCTACGACGGCCGCCATTTGTGGCCACAGCAGCCCGGCCGCGGACGGAACTCCGACTGCGGACAGCCCTGGCTGGTGGCTCCGTGGAGCTGGCCAGGGAGGATTCCAGGGGGAGGGACAGAGCGCCTCCCCCCCACCGTGGATGCCCCTGCACGGAGCCACATAAGGGATTCGTACATCCTTACAAATATGCCAGTTTGATTTCTCCCACATTCTGATTTTAAAAAAAGAATTATTTCTGTCCTGTTCATAAAGAAATTTGCAAATTTTGGTAGGTTCTTACCCCCACACCCACACCGCCAAAAAACAAATATAATTCTCACCTGATTCTCAGCTCAGACAAGCCGGGCTGTCTCAAGGAATTTTGGTACCCTAGACAAGGTACAGTTTTGGCAAAAAAAACAACAACCCACACATACTACCACTATTACTTCCTGAACATCATGGAATATGTTCATGGGGGGAAAACACAAGTTTCCTACTAATACCTTCTACATTTAATTTCTTCCTTTAATATGGAAACATTTATCTGGGTCACCATCCCATAAGGTACATAAAACATATGTACCTTGGCAAGGCTCAGCACACAGTACAGGAAAGCACCATATTAGCCAGTCCAGGTTGCAGCCACACACCAGTTTAAATAACAGTATTTTCAAGTGGCAGTGGGCTGAACCAATCAGACACTGCTTTGGGGACACTGTATTGAACTGGGGTCCTGATTCTGTCAGGGTCCAGTCAAAATAGATGCTTTTAGATTACCCAGATGAAACAAAACCACTTGTGACAGTTTATTGATTGAAAATAGATGCAGAATGAATGGGCAAAGAAAGCTCACACCTCTCATCAGCCAATGAAGCTGTCACAGCTGGGTATCTATCTGAGTCCCCAAGATAGATGAGAAGTCATTCCTAGAGCCACAAGTTTCTCCAGGCTGGTAGCATGCTTTCCCCCATGGAGCAAGACCAGAGACCAAAGCTACCTTGCTTGCTTGTATAGATTTTCTCTCTCTAAGCTCAGAAGCTGATAGGGAGAAGGGGCACGTTCCTTTCCATTGGAAGGTGAAGCAAAACTTATCTCATCTTCTTCTTGTTGTTCAGTCATTAAGTCGTGTCCGACTCTTCGTGACCCCATGGACAATAGCACGCCAGGCCTTCCTGTTCTCCGCTCTCTCCCGGAGTGTGCTCAAGTTTATATTCATTGCATCAGTGATGCTATCTAGCCATCTCATCCTCTGCTGTCCCCTTCTCCTTTTGCCTTCCATCTTTCCCAGCATCAGGGTCTTTTCCAGGGAGTTTTCTCTTCACATTAGGTGGCCAAAATATTTAAGCTTCAGCTTCAGTATCTGTCCTTCCAATGAGCAGTCAGGGTTGATTTCCTTTAGGATGGACTGATTTGACCTCCTTGCAGTCCAGGGGACTCTAAGAGTCTTCTCCAGCACCACAGTTCAAACGCATCAATTTTTCAGCGCTCAGCCTTCCTTATAGTCCAGCTCCAACAGCCATACGTTACTACTGGGAAAACCATAGCTTTGATTATATGGACCTTTGTCGGCAAGGTCTCTGCTTCTTACTATGCTGTCTAGGTTTGCCTTAGCTTTCCTCCCAAGCAGGAAGCGTCTTTTAATTTCTTGGCTACAGTCACCATCTGCGGTGATCTTGGAGCCCAAGAAAATAAAATCTGTCACTGCTTCCATTTCTTCCCCTTCTATATGCTGGGAAGTGATGGGGCCAGATGACATGATCTTAGTTTTTTTTAATGTTGACATAATCCAGCTGACCAAATCAGCTTAAAATAGCCAGCGTGAAAGGCCTTCTTAACTAACTATAAAGCTTAGGGATGTACAAAACCACTTACCTGTTTCGTAAGTGGCATCCGCGGTGGGGGGAAGGTGCTCTGTCCCTACCCCCGGAATTCTCCCCAGCTGGCTCCGCTCTGCGGTAACTCCACGGAGCCGCCAGACAGGTGCATCCACAGCCGGACATCTGGCTGCGGCAGCTCTGCAGACGCAAATGGTGCCTGGCGTAGCGGCCGCCATTTGCATCCCTTCGCTGAGCTGTGATATGCTACGTAAATATTTACGTAGCCTATCACAGCAAAGAGCAGGGACGCAAATGGTGTCCACTGTGCCATTTGCGTCCCCACTCTTTGCCGTGATAGGCTACGTAAATATTTATGTAGCCTATCATGGCTCAGTGAAGGGATGCAAATGGCGGCCAGTATAGCAGCCGCCATTTGCAGCTGCAGCCCGGCAGCAGCCAGAGCCGCCGCCAGAGCCGCTGCCGCTGCTGCCGCCACCACCAAAACCACATCCAGGTAAGCTCCATTCCAGGGTGCTTCCGTGGGGTGGTGGGGTGGGTTGCTCCATTCTGCCACAGATTCCAGGGGGCCGAATTCACTGGAATTCGGCCTCCCTGAGATCCATGGCAGAATTCTCTGACATCCCTAATAAAGCTGCCAGCTAGGCCAAACTACACAGAGCTCTAGGTAGCTACCAACAGCATATAGGAATGCTATGAAGTCCACCTTACTGCTCACCAACAAACTCACCACAGTCACACAGCCAATAAGGGTCTTGGAGCAGCAAGAAGGCAGGCCTCTAACTGATTCAGTGCCCTCATTGGCTGTCCACCCCCAAAGTTAGCAAGCTGACTGGTTCAGCTCGCTGCCTCTCACACTAGGGAAGTATTGTGATTTAAAATGGCATGCAGCTGCAGCCTGGAGTGCTTTCCTTTATGAATGCCAGGCCTTGCCCAGCCACTATTGCTGCTGCCTGCCTGGGTGTCATTTGGCACCCTGGATCTTTGGGCACCCTAGGCAATCAGCCACTTTGCCTCCCCCTGGAAACAGCCCTGCTGACAGATGCACTGCACAGGGGAACATATGAGTGGAGAAAGGCATCAGGGTGGAGAAAGAAGGCTTACTCAAACCAACATCTTGAGCTGTCCGGGTCAGGCACCAGCAGTCACTGTCCTGGGCTGATGATACTGATAGGGCCTCCTTGACATACCTTTAATGCAGCCTTCCCCAACCTGGTTTCTCCAGACGTTTTGGACTCCCGTCAGCCCCAGCTGACATGTTCAATAGTCAGGAATAATGGGAGCTGTAGTCTAAAACATCTGGAGAGCATCTGTTGGGGAAGACTGCTTTCAGGTGTAAGCAACGGAGAACAAAGACCAGTTACATTACTGATCTAGTCCTAGGTGGGATCATCCACACAAGGCAAGCACCCACATTTCTCCGAACTCTCTCACCTTGGTAGCAGTTTATCTGCCCAGAGGCTAGAGTTAAGCAGAGTTTGTTTTAAGAAGCTGTTAAGTTTCAGATCAGACATAATCTAGTTACAGCTAGATTTGGCTAACCACTCTTTTTAAATGCAGATTTCCGGCCAATGGTCCGGAATTGTTAGCTGATGTTCCCTCTGTTGGAGTTAATGGTAAGAAGACAGTTCAGAATTTATTCACTGTTACTCTTTGGTGCCTGGGGAAGTGACATTCCCACCACTTAGTGGTGGCCACTTAGATACTGCCAAAAAGAGGATAAAAGAGGATACAGATTTGCGTAAGTCATAGTACTCATCGTTAGTTTATTGTATACCACATTTTCCACAATATTGTGCTCAAGGCAGTTCACAAAACAAACAAATACAATCATCATAGTTATGATACAACATTAACTCAATTGCAGTTCATTTAAAACATACCACAACTTAAATAAGCACAGGACATACCAATAGAGCAAGTAACAATATCCAATAGCAATAATAACATATAATTTCATTAAAGAATTCATTAAAGTGCTCATGTTGAGAGACCTTAACAATAAGATACCTCATCCACATAACATTTGCATATGCTAATTTATATGTATAGATGCAGATTTAGAAATAATTACCATAATTTAAATAGAAATACAACACATCAGACCACAGTGGGGGAGACTGTGACCAGGTGAGCTGTGTGCCTACTCAGTCAGCTGTTGTCCAGGTGCCAACTTCTTAACTTTTCTTATGGTTCTTGATCTTTAAACTGGTCTTGAACTGGAAAGTCCTTCAAATAGAGGACCCCTTCAAATAGAGGACTGTTTTCTGACTGCTCTTCAAACAGAGGACTAATATCTTTTGTAAAGCAGGATACAGGCCACCCTGAGGACCCCACCAGGAAATGGGAGTGGTACGTTTGTGTGTGTGTGTGTGCATGTGTGTGAAAAGAAAAGCAGTTTTGCAGTTTAAAAAAGTCAGAGATAGAGAAAGGGGGAGTGAGAGAGAGGTGTGAGTTGGCTAATGGTACCGTGAGGATTCTAGGACTTCTGTCTGGGTTTCTGATGTAGTGGGTCTGCTTCCATGTAAGATCCTGATGATTGCCTCTGCTTAGGCTCTGTTTTTAGATTTGTAAAAACCAACCAACCCACAACTACTCCAAAAATGGGACACATCTCCAGTCCTCTCTCATCCAAAAGTGATCAGCAGTTGTCCCTGGAACTTCTCACCACTTGGAGCGCATAATAATATAATAAAGTTGTGACACTCAGCTCAACCCGCTTACTGTGGCTCGTGTCTTCATTCCAGGGGGTGGGGGAGACACAGTCCTGGGGAATATTACCTTTTGGCAAAGTTTCTCAAAGAGGTTTGAAGCTGAGGTTTTGATGAGGACTGTTTAGCTGCTCTATGAGTATTTCAAGAAAATATGTATACATAAATTAGTAAACAATATCAACAGCGTTGTAGACCATTAATATGTGTGTACAACATAGTGGTAGTCAATTCTAATAAGCTCAGCAACATCCATGGAAGAATTCCTCGCATTTGCTCAAGCACTCCTTTGCATCTGAAAATTAGGATAATTCATTGTCAAGGCCAAACCAGCTATCCCCTGCTGTCTTTATTTATTATTCGTATATAAGGAACTCATGCTCGTGATCCATTTTGACTTGTATAGGACCTTTGAATTAATTTAAATCTCTTCTGACTAAAGTTATTCTACACAACCATACAAAATGTGCCTTAATTACAAGGAGCAGAACTATAGCTAGATCCTTGATTCAATGTGGATTAAAACATAATTTCACAGCCAAACAGAAACATGTTCCCAATCACTGCACTTGAATTATTGTTATGTAGCTTGGGGCTTGTATTAAAATCACAGAATAATTGCAATCAGATTATTGTAATCAAGTACAGGGATAGTAATTACAGGTTACAGTCATTTTAAGCTGCCCTGGAAGTACCATATACTGATCATATGCATATTAAAAGTTTATGTTAGTGATAAAATTAATGAACAGGATTGCAAGCTCCTGTCTGTGAGATAGTGTCACATATCTTCCTGTACAGGGAGTTGTATTTTGCACAGAAAGGGCATCCAACATGTTTACGTGTTTTCCACTTCTCGCACCAGCTACCTATTAACAGCAGAGAGAGAATCCATTTCTAGTCCCAGTTTAAAACAAAAAGCAAATTCCTGCTTTACCGAATCAGCATCTCATTTACATTTGGAGGTCTTTCTTTAATTGTTCTGTATGTATCTTCATGTATTGCCAATGTTTGTTCACTTTATGTATTTAAGATGTATAAACAAAGTTGAGAAGCAAAGGCAGGAAAATGGTATACACTTTCCAATGTGAGATCAAAGGGGGAATTATTAGCTTAAATTCGTGAAAACTGGTTTTTTTGGTTCTTTTGAAGAGAAACAAAAGTTGTGCATTTTCTTAAAAGCCTTTTTCCCAATTCACTTCATACAATCTTATTAGAAAACACCATATGCTAAATAATATTTCTGATTTCCTGAAGAGTTGTATTAAAACAGTAACCCCTGCCGACTTAATATTCTGATTAAAAAGACAAAGCCCCATTGGTGTAACTTGTCCTTTGATACCAACAATAAATAAAGAATCTGAAATATGAACTGGATTGTGATTGCTTGGATCTAAAATTAGAACCTGACATTCAAGAAAGAGTGGATCCCAAAGGCTCTCATCACAAAGAAGTATCTCAGGCACCAGCATCTAATTACTGCATAATTTTATTGCCGTTTGGCTTCTGATTCCATTCCAACAGAAAATGGGAACACTGGAAGAGTGAAATATAGCATCCCAGTCCTAAACACTTGGAACAGTATTTTTTGCCCTATGCTACCAGCATACCATTCTTGAAATGCTACTGTAGTATCATGTTAGTGATGTTAAAACTAGTGAATGAGCAGGCATCTCCCCATTTTCCAGTGCAATCCTATACCTGTCTACATTGAGTTCAATGGGCTTACTCCCAGATAAGTGGGTAAAAGATAACAGCTCTGAGCACATATTTGGTGGCACAGCCAATCTTAACCAATGCAAATACATTTGAAGACTCATGAAGCAAGAGAGATAGAGATCCAGGACTGTCCCAGGTCTTAGTGGAGCTCACTAGTAGCATCATTTGTGCAACAAGGGACTTGGTCAGGAATCTATTTCTGTCTCTTGTGGAGGACAAAGAAGGGAGCATCCATCTTCAGGTCTGCAGGACAGTCAGACTCTAGGGAAACATAGACCAAATGAAGGCAAAGCTGGAAGCCAGTCCAGCCCAGGAGGAAGGGAGGAATTTGTACCCAGCCAATTCTATATCTTCTGCATATGAGTTGTTGAATGGGCAGATCCTACATTCGGCTCTTAAAAATACATTTTACAACAGGGCTGGGCAAATCGTGGCCCTCCAGATGTTTTGGCCTGCACCTTCCATTGGCTATGATAGCTAGGGCTGATAGAAGTTGTAGGCCAAAACATCTGGAGGGCCACAAGTTTCCTATCCCTGCTTTCGGAACTTACTATGGGAGGCCTGTCTCCTCTCTTAGCCTTTAGAGAAAGGGCTTCCTGTTTCTGGGGGAATCCTGCTAATGGTTTGTTGTATAGTTGTCCAGTCTGAGTGATCATCACCCAGTCTACTTTTAAAGTCACGAAAACAAGGACCTCATGCCATGAACTTAAGCATCCCTATCATGGCAATGCAGCATGTATCACATGAAAAAGATCAAGTTATTTTTATGATTAAAAGGCATCACATTATAGATGGCTTGGTAAGGGGAATTTATACCATCCCCACATGCAGATGGGGATAAATGCATGTCTATTAAATATGAATGAAAAAGAACCTGACATTCAGGAGAACAGAACAGGCCAGCAGACTAATCCCATGCCAGCCACACAGACATTCTGCAGCCACCATGACAGCCAACATAAGCCAGATAAAAGGCCAACCAAACACCCAGATGCTGCTCTTGGAAAACTACATGCTAGAGCTTAGCATCTGGGTTTCACAGCTGCCAAGTTCACCCCATGGGTGTCCACAGTATTGGCTCAGATGTTGGACCAAACAGAAGGGAAGTGGGCAACATGGAACATGCTGAACGCCACAGTGAACAGGATGATGCAGAGCCAATGGAATAATAAAGATGCATGAAGTTGCCAATGTGGTTTAGAACTTTTAAAAACAGACGCCAAACCTGAAATTCATCGCAAATACCAGACATAAGCAAGAAACCTCTCTCCAGGTAGCCCAATGGAACAAGAACAGAACTTGTGATTACAGTTGGTGTGGAATGCAGTCAGAATGATGACACCTATTTTCTGGCATCACCAAACTGCCTATGGGCAACCAGAAAGATTTTAAAGGCTTAGAATATAGGCACAACTTGTGATGAGGTGTCACTGTCAATGAATGCTTTTAAAGAATGGAGAACCAAAATGAATCCAAATGAACTTTAGTTAAGAAGATAAAGCAGTTTAAAGGTGAAGTAGGGATGGGGATGAATTTGTTGGATTTGCTTTTTAATACAATCAGAGATAATTCGCACTTCCTGAACTAGTATGCGAACCGGGGCACAACAATCCTTCGGTTTTCACACTTCTCAAAATGTTGCAATGCAGTTCTCTAGGGATGTATGACAATTTAATTAGAGGTTATTTGTAACTAGAACCTCCCCCATTTGCATCCCCCAAATGCAAACACATGTGGGCAAAGTTCACACATTCCTGAGCTTGCTATGCTGGTTCAAAACAAGTGTAATGTGGAAAATGTGCCCCTTAAAATGTGCATTTTGGGAAAAAGCACATGTTCATGCTTTAGTCAACAGGGAAATTGGGGAAATTGCATACAAAATTGCATACAAAAATGTATACATTAGGGGAAGTTGCATACAAAACTGCAAACATTAGGGGAAATTACATAAAGCATGCATTCATAGGGAGAAATGCATACATGGATGCATTGTTGTTGTTCAGTCGTTCAGTCGTGTCCGACTCTTCGTGACCCCATGGACCATAGCACTTCAGGCCTTCCTGTCCTGCGCTCTCTCCCGGAGCGTGCTCAAGTTCATATTCATTGCATCCGTGATGCTATCTAGCCATCTCATCCTCTGCCGTCCCCTTCTCCTTTTGCCTTCAGTCTTTCCCAGCATCAGGGTCTTTTCCAGGGAGTTTTCTCTTCGCATTAGGTGGCCAAAATATTGGAGCTTCAGCTTCATTATCTGTCCTTCCAATGAGCACTCAGGGTTGATTTCCTTTAGGATGGACTGATTTGACCTCCTTGCAGTCCAGGGGACTCGTAAGAGTCTTCTCTAGCACCACAGTTCGAAAGCATCAATTCTTCGGCGCTCAGCCTTCCTTATAGTCCAGCTCTCACAGCCATACATTACTACTGGGAAAACCATAGCTTTGATTAGACGGACCTTTGTCGGCAAGGTGATGTCTCTGCTTCTTACTATGCTGTCTAGGTTGGCCATAGCTTTCCTCCCAAGGAGCAAGCGTCTTTTAATTTCATGGCTACAGTCACCGTCTGCGGTGATCTTGGAGCCCAAGAAAATAAAATCTGTCACTGCTTCCATTTCTTCCCCTTCTATATGCCAGGAAGTGATGGGGCCAGATGCCATGATCTTAGTTTTTTTAATGTTGAGTTTCAAACCAGCTTTTGCACTTTCCTCTTTCACCCTCAACAAGAGGCTCTTGAGATCCTCTTCGCTTTCTGCCATTAGGGTGGTATCGTCTGCATATCGGAGGTTGTTGATAATTCTCCCAGCAATCTTAATTCCGACCTCTGATTCATCCAACCCGGCATTTCTCATGATGTACTCTGCATATAAGTTAAATAAGCAGGGTGACAATATGCAGCCTTGTCGTACTCCTTTCCCAATTTTGAACCAATCGGTTGTTCCATGTCTGGTTCTTACTGTTGCTTCATGGATGCATACATTGGAGGAAATGCATCCAGGAACGTATATAGTAGGAGAAATGTGTACAAAAATATGTGTGCATTTTTGTGCAGACCCTTTACCAAAAACACTGATGTGGAAATGGGATGGAATGAACTTGTGCTTCAAACAATGCCAAAATTGTAGAAAGCAAAACAGACAAATTCATCCACCTCTAGTTATGGGTGAGGAAAAAATAATAAAATCAAAATTAAAATCTGGTAACTGGTCAAAATAAAAAAAAAAATATGAAAATAAAATGTATACGCATCTGGTTTCACTTTCAGTCACTTCATTAGTTGAAGGTGATAATGTGCATCTATGATATTATTCCACAGAAAGACAACCACTAGCAGCTGGAACATCTGGGAGGCTAGGGAAGAACACTTAGCATCATTGCTGTTCCCCAGCAGCATTCCCTTCTTGCTGCAGCCAGCTTCCTTTGGAGGAGAGATGAAGGAGCCAGCTGTGAACTACTGTAGCCTAGAGAGAAGCCCCTAAACCCAAGATGCTGCATTGTATTTAAGCCAGGCTGCTAGGGCCCCTTGGAGTACAGGAAGATTAGTGAAGGTTGGGGTAGGGGTTGTTGCTGTTGTTTTATCCTGCTAATGTTGATTTTGTTTCTCCTCGTTATGTTAACTCTAGATTATTTCATTTAATATTTAATGTATACTTCCTTTATTGAATTCATGATTTTGTATGATTTGAATTTGTTATGTTTTAACATTTTTTCCCCCAAAGTGTGATGTCTTTTTTGATAACTTGATATTTAATGTGAACTACTTTGGGCACAATTCACTGTAGACTAGCAGCATATAAATACATGAAGTTATGCTGCCCTCTGGCAATTAGACTGGCACAATTTTGCCCCATCCAGCCCTCATCAGGAAGAAACAAGCAGGAGTTATTGGGGCCCAAGGCCGACTAATGGGGAGGCTGAGCACTGAGCACATTTTGGGCAGCCTCGCCTCATGCAGGGCCTCTTTTTTCTTGGTGCGGCAACTCTATAAAAGCATCACCACCACCCCCAAACCCAGATCAACAAAAGTTAAAAAGTTTTTTTAAAAACCTGGGAAAATAAACATGTCTTTGTCTCTTGCTGGACAGACATTGGAATGGGTGCCAGTTGAGCCTCTCTGAGGAGAGCATTCCAAAGACAGGGTACTACCACTGAAAAGGCTCTCTCACTGTGGTAGCCACCTGCAATGCCTGAGATGGCAGAAGATTCTGGAGAAGAGCCTTTGATGTGGATCTCAGAGTATGGGCAAGCACATGCAGAGACAGGCAATCCTTCAAAAATGTAGGTATAGCTCCCCAAACGCACATATAAATATATGCAGACACATCTTGGCAGCTCCCTTCACACAAACACATACACAAAGAGCTAGACAGCCTTCTCTCCCCAAACTTTGTTGTGAACCAAACCTGTACAATAACAAGCCTACAGGACAGCTTGTGAAGCCTCCTTTTCTGCATTGCCCTGAGGTTATACTAAGTACCTATTATTTGAGGCCCATTCCAACTTCCTTGGGGGAATAATTGCAACCCCTACAAATCTCTCAACTGTGGGAATGAGGATAGGAGAGTGTTGCTCCCAGTGTCTTTAGATTCAGAGGCACTTGTTGGAGATGTTGCCACTTCCCCCAGTCTGTTGTTGTCAGTCATGACGTATGACCTGGCCCTACTTGCATTTGAGACACCCTCAGTGGGAGAATTGCTGTCAGAGTGAAAGCCTTGTGTGCTATTGCTACAGACTTCAGTAAGAATAAGTAGAGAAAAGAAGAGAGCAGAATGCAGTAAAGAGAGAGGGGGGGAGAGAGGGAGAGAGAGAGACTGAAGAAAGAAAACAGTGTAGTAGATGGGGATGCAGAGAGAGACCTATGAGATGATAAACAAAAACAAAAGTCATAGAAGGGGGTGCAAATGAGGGATTGCAGTGCTATTAGGGAATGAGAGGAAAAGGGCAAGGTAACAGACGGGGATGCAAAGAAGCCTGTGGTGGTAGAGCTAGAGAAAAAATGCAATGGGTACAGAAAAAAAGGGGCAGTAATGATGGGGCTTTGGAGAGATGTGAAACATAGGGTGGCACATATGGGAAGCAGACGCCTATTGTATGGAGTGCAGAATGGAAAACAAAATAGGGCAACTGTGAGATGAGATGTAGAGAGACCTGAGGTGATGCAAAGAAAGAAGATGTGCTGTGGGTAAAGAGACAAAATGGGAGGCTGGCAGAGAATAAGTTAAGAAGAAAACATTGGATTAAAAATGTGGCAATATGCTTATCTCTGGTTACCATAGTGATACAGCCCTCTTAATAAAAACTTGAATGTATGGCTCTTAATGTGATTTGAGTGGTGAACCCCTGTTGTAGACAGACATCCCTGCCAACTACAGTTCCTGCTCTTCCCTTCCAGAGCTGCTCCTGAAATCAAGGTAAGGTAGAGAGGAAGCCCAAGAAAAGGAATAGGGCAAATCTGTGCTCTAAACTCCCTGGCTTCATCAATGGCTTTAAGCATCCTAGGCATGTACCACTTGCCCTCTTGTCTGTAATTATCCTTCAGATTGTGCACACAGCATCATCAGACTTGTTCCACATTGCTGGACACACACAAAAATCTGCCCAGTGATGATACAAAATGGCTAATTATTTGCACTGGGAAATATGTGCTACCCTTCTTCCACTGAAAACAGTAAGACCTGACAGTAGTACTTGATTTTGGCTGCATTGCATGCATCCTAACTCAATTGGTTGTCTTCTTTTTAAAAACAGTGTGCAACATATGATTAAAATTGAATGGGCAAACAAACTGCAGCTATTTTTTCCACTTCATCTATAATGTAAACTGTTTTGTTTATTTTACAGCTTTTGATACCCCCGTTCACTGTGCACTATTAACATCCTTAATTCTTATGAAACAAAAAGAATACCAGACATTTAGTTCAAAAGGTTTGTAATTAATTTTATTTTATACTTAACTTTCATATCGCCTGCGTAAACCCATCCATAATTCTGTTCTTTCCACATGTGGTATTTCTTTAATGAACGTGTTCATTTTAAGTAGGCAAATTTTCTGATTATAAAAGAACATGAAATAATTGTTTTATTCCACTTATACATTTCTGATGCTAACAGTTCATAGGCAATAAAATACACATAGACACTGACTTGGTTTGGTGAAGAGGAAATAGAATTAGTCAGTTACTATGAGGAAATCACTGATTCTAAATTGTTGATTTTCTGCTGTTTCTTTCATTTTAAAACATCCCCTCCTCATACATCTTTTTCTCTCCTTCTCTTCCTCTTCCTCTTCTTTTTAATACAGATCTCTCTCTCCCTCCCTCTTGCTCTCAACCATTCAGCTTATTTTGAATGGGTATGGGGCAATACTATATATTGAGAATCAAACTACTTAACAGCCTGTAGTGCGCTATACATGTGTACCCAGAAGTAAGCTCCACTGCACTCAGTGGGACTTACTCTTATGTCAGTGTATACAGAATTGCAGTGTATACAGAACTGCACTCTGTTTATTTTGCCTTCAGTTCCATTTTCCTGTGCTTCATAGGCCAAAGTTCTCCGTCTAAAGTAGAATGTTTTGTGTATGTATTTATTTCATAGGAATGTGTGTGATGTTCTAATTAATGGCACTTGTTTCTAGAAAGACTTTAAGGCCAATTGTTGATGGCTGCCTCCCTTTGAACATTGCTCCTAACCATGAGAAAATCACAGGATAGAATTTACCACTCAGTTTGTAACAGCAGTGCTTTAGGGAAGATTGATCATGCTTTTGGAGCTCTGGTAGCTGTAAATTATTGCAATCTGAGAAGATGTGTGACTTTCCCTCACAGAGGGATTTTGTTCAGGCCAGCAGGATAAGCACTCGCTCCATGTTTTCTAGTCCCAAATTATCAAAGGTAGGCCATTTAATACTTGGTGGAGTTGTCACTTGCAGAGGCATCGAAGGAAAAAAGAATAATCTATTTGCCTACAGTTTTGGAGAAAGTGGTCAACTGAGATTCTGACTGTGCTGTTGAAAATTAAGGGAAGTTTTATTAGGGGTGGACGAAAGTCCCTTACCTGTCCTCGAAGGACGTTCGCGGTGGGGGGGAGGCGCTTCGCTGCTCCCCCCGCGAAGTTCAGGCCGGGGAGGAGGCTTCCCGCCTCGCCCGGCCGCGAACGCGAAAGTTAAAAAAAAACTCCCCCTGATAGGCTACGTGATGATTAACGTAGCCTATCACAGCTAGATCTGCAAAGTCAGCCATGATAGGCTACGTCAATCGTCACGTAGCCTATCACGGGTGACTTAAAAAAAAAAAGCGCGTACACTAATGACTTTAAAAAAAAAAAGCGCATTCGCGTTCCTTATTTAGTCGCTGTAGTCTACGTAAATGTTTACGTAGACTACGGCAAAAATAAGGGCAACGCAAATAGCGTTGCCCTTATTTTCGCCGTAGTCTACGTAAATCTTTACGTAGACTACAGCGACCAAATAAGGAATGGGAATGGCGGCTCCCTATGGGGGCCGCCATTATCCGTACGCGCTTTTTTTTTTTTTAAAGTCACCCGTGATAGGCTATGTGACGATTGACGTAGCCTACCACGGCTGACTTTGCAAATCTAGCCGTGATAGGCTACGTTAATCGTCACGTAGCCTATCAGGGGGCGTTTTGTTTTTTCTTTTATTGCAATGGCGGTGGCGGCAGCTGGTCGAAAGACCGGCTGCCGCTCCCGCCCCGCTCGAACACCCGCCGAACCGCCGGCCGGACCCGCCGCCGGGAGGGACATTCGGCGAAGGTAAGTCCCGTCCCGGGGGGGTGCGGGGGGCGGGGGGCGGGGGGGTGGAGGATTTCTCCCCGAAACTTGTTCGTGGGGCTGAACACATTGGCGCTCGGCCCCCCAAAGTTTCGGGGAGAAATTCTCCACCAACCCTAAGTTTTATTCCCTTTCTTCATTATGGGCAACTCGTGTTGCTGCAGAATTATAATATGGTGCTTCATCTATCCAGAACAAACTTTTCCAACCTTGGCCCCTCCAGATATTTTGGATTATAACTTCTATATCCCTGCCAATTGGCCATTTGGGCTGGTGCTGATGGGAGTTGTAGTCTGCAACATCTGGAAGGACCCAGGTTGGAGAAGGCTGATCCAGAGTCTATGCTCCATCATTGCCCAGATGTGAGTAGCACTGCCTTTCTAAGGGCAAGTTCCTGAGTAGTTTCATGGAACAAAATGAGAGTTCAGCCCCTTTGGGAATCAAGAATTGTATGTTAAAAATGGGACTTGGTGTTCATTTAACAAGTGTTATCCATTTTTTCAAAAACTGCTCTCAGTCGTAAATTTAGGTAATCCCAGAGCAGTCTTGAGTGTGTAATGGATTTAAAATGTGTAATAGTTTAAAGTAGCGGTTACCTGATTTCTTTGCCTTGTAGACAGATCAACATTTACCATGGGATGAAGATAGTTACCTTTCCCGCTGACTACATTGTATGGTTAGGAATTGTCTGGCCATGGCACAGACCAATCAGAAGAGCTTTTTGCTGTACACATCTTTAATGCAATATGGCCCCAGCCCATTTTTGGTTTGTGAAGTTCTTAAATTCTTTCTGTAAAAAAGATATAAACTTTATAGCTGGGGTGGGCAACTGTGGGCAGTTTTGCCCCTGAACACACACACACACACACACACCCTGGCCGAGGGCTGTACTCCTGTTGGTGCCTTGCAGAATTCACCCTCAGGATGTGGCAAAAAAAGTTGGGGGGTTGCCCTTGAATAATAATTAGGTCAAATTCAGCTTGAGAACAAGCCAGATGGTAAACAGATATTTTTCTTGCCACTGCAAATTTTGGCACCACAGCAGCAGGGTGAGCTGGGGCCAGTTGAGCTACGCTATTTGTGTTCCCTTTATTTTTGCCGTCTTAGTCTATGTAAATGTTTACGTAGACTAAGATGTGCCAAAATAAGGAACACAAATGACGGCGCCCATGGGCGCCGCCTTTTGCATACGCGCGTGTGTTTTTTTTCTTTTAAATCAGCTGTGATAGGCTACGTAAACATTTACGTAGCCTATCACGGTGTTTTTTTAAAATCTAGCCGTGATAGGCTACATAAATCTTTACGTAGCCTATCACGTTTTTTTGTGTTTTTGTTTTTTAACTGGAAATGGTGGTGGCGGCAGCTGGTCGGAAGACTGGCCGCCGCCGCCGCCGAACCGCCGCCGAACTGCCGCTGGAGCCGCCGCCGCCAGGAAGATCCACCCAATGTAAGTCCCGTCCCGGGGGGACGGGGGGGTGGCAGACCATTCCGCCACCGATTTCGGGAGGCCGAATGCGCTGGCATTCGGCCTCCCCGAGATTCGTGGCGAAATTCTCTGACATCCCTAAGTAAAACATGGATTGCACACATTGGAGTGATATAGTTGACAAGCGAAGTAACACAAACGTCTTTCATAGCACTGATATCTATGGCAGCCTCAGCCAGGCAAAATATGGTTGATACAAATAGATTCAAAGTATGTACCAGACAAAGGGCTAGTCTCATTGCTATTTCACTTAGTTTTGTCAGACATTTCGTGTACATGCATCGAGCATGCCAGTGGTTGAACAGGTTGTATGGATCTACCCTCAGTTGCTCACCATGAGAAACTCTCAGGACTTCTGCAGTGAACCATGCTAATTTTTTACTACGGTTCATCAACGAATGACAAAGATTTATTATAATGAAGGAATCCAAATGCTAATGCCCTTGAAATCGATGGAACTAAATTTGCCTAAAAGACACACCAGTACTCACTTGAGCCAGTTTGATACACCTCAGTCCTTCAGGCTACATAAAGATCAGGGGCCAGCATCCTTGGGCAAAAGCCATGACTCCGGCACTCCAGAAGAGTCCACCATAAATTGGAGCCCCCTGGTGGATCTCTTTGCCACAGCCACTTGCCACTCACTTGCTCGCCTGCTCTCTCCCACTCCCAGGGGGCATGGTGGCTGCTGCCCCTTCTCCTTGTCTCCCACACTCTTGCTTGTCCATCTGGAAAGGCAACGAACTGAACAGAGAGCCCTCCTAAGAATGGGGAAAAGCCTCCTACCCACCCACTGAGGGTATATTGCCTGATATAGCCCTAAAACATCTGGACCTGACACCGGTGAAGATGTTACCTGTACTGATGCTTAAAGCCTATAGTAATTTGTGGTCAGCATTGTAGAAGACATATAGGAAATGCTTTTGAGATAAACACACACGTGTGTGTGTGTGTGTGTGTGTGTGTGTGTGATCTTACTGAGAGTCTGAGGATTCTGTGGTCTTCTTATATGATTTGTTATTATTTGTGATGGTGACTTACACATGTGAAGCTTATTTTAGACTGTATTGTAATGATGGTTTTAGCTATTATGAACTTTAGATTACAATATAAATTAAAATCCACGTACTTTGATATACTAATTGTGGGACTGACCCCATCTGAGATCCAAATACATAAAGATTTCCCTATCATTTGTATTGCCCAGTGGCACCTATTGCTCAGTGGTGAGGAACCTATAGCCCACAGCAGAATTTTACAGAGATATTTAGGCAGTGTTAGGCAGTGCTTCAACTGGTGGCTGGTCTCCCCCACCCCGAAAGCTCCTGACACTCAGCTCCCAAGGCCATGAAGGCTCAGCTGAAGCAGTGTTGATCAGTGGCTTGGCCAGGGTGCTCCTCATTCTCTTTCTCCTTCCTGCTCATCTATCACTCACTGGATTTCCCCTCATATATCTGCCTAGCAACAGGTGGTGCTTCAGCCAATCACAAAAATAGAATTAGCCCCA